>NW_018164538.1:692744-712736 GCF_001263595.1 Phalaenopsis equestris
AACCGCTCTAATAACCTCCACAATTCTACTTCACTAACCCCCAAAACAATTTCAATAAATCCATAATAACGCTGTAATAACCCTTAAATAACACTGCGCGAATAATCAATCCAATAACTTATCAGGCCAACTTCATTAACCCAACAAAACAATTACAATAACGCGGCAATAACCCCCAAGTAATACTGCGTGGTGAACCACTCCAAGAACCCCCTAATAACGCAACAATAACTCCTCAATAATATCGCGCGGCGAACCGCTCCAATAATAACCTCAACTATTCACCCCCACACATCAACTCCAATAAGTTTTCATTAGCACAAAAATAACATTGTGTAAAAAACCGATTTAATAATACCGCGCAATGAACCGATTCTATAACGCCACGATATTGCTTCAATAATCCTCGCATGACAATTCCAATAAACTAGTCAATAACGTTGTAATAACCCCTAATTATATCGCTCGGTGAACTGCTCCAGCAACCCTCAATGTGCGGGCAGAGGAAATAATATAAAGCTACAATGTGACTAGTGTATACTTTTATTAGAGGAATAAGAGGGGAAGTGAAATAAGATTATTGGAACGGTTCATCATGCAATATTATTTGAGATTATTGTGATATTATTAAAATAATTATTAAAATTATCTTGTGAATTATTGAAGTGAAATCTTGAAAGTTATTCCACCCTTAACGATTTTTATGAGATGAGTCTAATGTAACGCTTGCATATTACTGTGGTCCTCAGTCTCAGTACGCAGTCCGCACTAAAAATTTTCCCCCGATTGCCTTCGTGACCGATCCCTCGCGCTGCAATCGGGAACGCGGCTTTCAGAGACGTGAAATCTTGAAAGTTATTCCACCCTTACGATTTTTATGAGATGAGTCTTATGTAACGCTTGCATATTACTGTGGTCCTCAGTTTCGGTACGCAGTCCGCACTAAAAATTTTCCCCCGATACCCTCGCATGTCCGTCCCGCTCTCTCTGTTTTGTCTAAGTTTTGTCTAAAAAAACCATTGCCTTCGTGACCGAACCCTCGCGCTGCAATCGGGAACGCGGCTTTCAGAGACCCGAAACTCCCATTTTTCTCCTCCTTCCGCAACTCTCCTACCCGAAACCCGCTACAATCGGTAACTTCA
Source organism: Phalaenopsis equestris (assembly GCF_001263595.1). Classification (NCBI taxonomy): domain Eukaryota; kingdom Viridiplantae; phylum Streptophyta; class Magnoliopsida; order Asparagales; family Orchidaceae; genus Phalaenopsis; species Phalaenopsis equestris. The sequence goes on from NW_018164538.1 coordinate 693,887, forward strand.
TGTCTTCTTTTTCACGCGAAGCGTCCGTCCCGGATTTAGGGATTTAGTAAATCCAGGATTTGAGGCCAAAATCTGTGAAATCTGGATTTATCAAATCCGCGTCTTCATTTTGTCTAAAATTACCGTCTTGCAGGATTTAGGTTAAATTTTGCTCTAAATCCGTTACCAGAGGCCCGAAGCCTCCAAAATTTCGGCAACTCGCATCAAAATAGTTCCGCACTTCCGCGGAAGGCGGGGCACTAACCTATCTTCGAGCCCCAGCTCCCAGCCCTAGTAGGTGCGAAGCTTTACTGCCTTCTCTCTTTCTTTTGTTTCAGGGATCAGTTTTCGTCATGGATCGTGTGATCCTTGACGGTCTGTGCAACTGCATATGCACAATATGTTGTTTTTTTCTTCATTTCCGATGATTCTGATTATAAACAGTGTTTCTGTTTGAGATAGGTAGCAATCTGAGGGAGTTACTCATCTAGAAGTCGACCTTTGATTTTCTTTTGTTTTTTCTGGTTTCAGAAGATGGGTTACATTGGGCAACATGGGATCGCGGCGCTCCACAAATATAAGTATAGCGGCGTTGACAATTCTCTGGTTGCGAAGTATATATTGCAACCATTTTGGGGTCGGTTCGTCAATATATTTCCGCTTTGGGTGCCGTAAGTGCTCTGTGCTCAATGAACATAAAAACATTTTAAATTAGTAAAAAGTATGTTTATTTTCCATTTTCCAGGTACCTTTTCATTATCCTATGCGTGCTCTAACTTGGATTTTAGAGAAACAGCTTTTATTTATAAATAAATCATACATGTTGACTGATACGTTGGGTTAAAAAAACCATATGTTGATCTTTAGTTAGAGTTTAACTATTAATTTCTTGGTTCTGTTTTTTTTGCCTATCTTTTATAGATTGTCGATGTGTGCATCCTAGTAGGCCAAATTTAACAACCTTTAGGGCACTAGGGCATGCAGCCGATATATATTTTTTAAATTTTCTATTTTTTTATGCATTAGAGTCTGTGAATGTTGTGTTGGACAAGAGTGGTACATTGTGGAATAATGGATGAAACTTTTCATTCAGATTTTGCTTTTTTGAAGAAATTTAAAATTTGAGGTAATCATGATTTAAAAACTTGATATTTGATGGACTATTTTCAACAATGATCATGTTGTCATTAGCAAACATACCAACATCAGTGAGCAGGCCAAAAATTTAGATAACGAACCCATGGAAGGGAAAAGTTGATATTCAACATGATTTATTGTTTGTTGTTTAATTGCCTCATCATTTTTTGCTGCCATTTTCACTTCATAAACTTGTTGAAACAAATGTTGTACGTTACCTGTGTTATAAGTTGTAGTGTTTCATGAAAGAATCATAATCACCCATGACATCTACTCTGCCATTTCTGTCCTCTATATTGAATTTGCAATGATTGGATAATGTTTTTGAGAAGATTGTAATTTATGATTGATTCCTTTTTGCTTTAATCTTGATGTTCATTTTGGTTAAGTGATAGTAAAAACACCTAAGCTTTATGGGGAAGCATTAATTATGATTGTGTACGATGAACACATTAAGTAATAACAATGATATGAACACTTTACAGAGACACATAGGTTTATGTGGTTTGGCTAATTAAGCCAACTTTTAGCTGAGCGAAGAAAGAGGGTTAAATCTTTTAAAAACTTGCTACATTGATTTATAGATTAAAAGGGACATAATAAAGCACTGTTCTCAACCCAAATACACCCAATGTCTATGGAGAGTAAATTTGAAATATTTCAATCCAAATAGAACAATGAATAACTCCAAGTAAATAGTTAACAAAGGGGATATGACTAATACTAGAAATCACCTTTAAAATAGTTTTTCATAATTCTATCTCTTTGCATAGACGTGGAACTAATGTAAAAGTTATAGCTAAATTATGCTTCCACCGTGTCAAAATTAGAAATTCATGGTCTCTAGTTTGTTTTCCTATCCTGGTCAATTCTTTTTAACCACCTGCATACATAACCCAAGGGCAACTCATACATATACCTGTCTGTTTTGTAATTAATATCTAAGGAGGTGACTTCAGTGTAAATTATTCTAAAATTGTTTAGAATCATCCAAAATAGTTAAATATGTAGCAAAACTGCAAACCTGATTTTATCCCTAAAGTAGATACTTTTTTTTTTCATAAACAACCAACCTTTTTTTAATTATCTTTGTAGCTTATTGAGCCAAAATCCTAATAGGACATTGCATGTTATATGCATTTTATTGTAAGTTTAATTTGTTTATGATTTTGAAATGTTTTGCTACCTGAGAGATATTAGTATGTTATTTTTCATTCGGTGTGAGATAGTCATTTGCTTGCTTATTTTTTTTTCTGAAAATTTAACCTTATACATTACATGCCTCTGATGTGCTTTTTTGTGTTCTTGGTCTTGCCGTGCGTATGGACTCCAGACCAAACATGGTATGAACAATTCATTCCCATCATAATTTTGTTTTTCGCTCCTTTTTTGACTGATGGAATTATGGCATCATTAATTTCTTTGCAGATAACACTTACAGGCTTTGTGTTTGTGCTCTTCTCAGCATTTCTTGGCTATGTAAGTGCTGAGTATCATGATGGATTGATTAGCATTCTTAATTAGTCTATTTTCTATTTTTATACACTTTGTTGAGTGCATATTTTGTACTTTAATACTTTTTCATTGCTTGAGTACCAACTCTCTTTCATAAACAAGCACCTTATCAGTGTTGTCTCATTTAGAGTTATACAAGAGCCTGCTATCATGACTAAAAGCTACGCATCATGTTGTTAATATGTTTAGTTCCATGAAAAATTTATGCTGGCTTTTTATGGTCTATAGTGTATGAACATTTTTGTGCCTTTGCTACCCTGCACTCTAAAGCTTTTGTTTGGGCTACCGTAGGTCTTACTCTTCAGAAGCAAAACTATTGGTACCTTAACTTGTTGTCCTTACAAAAGAAGCCCTATTGAAGCTTTTTTCTTGGTCGTGCAACCCATTTTCATTATTATTGTTTTTTCCCTCACATGCTTCTTTACTCTGTGATTTGTGAAAGGAGATGTTTCTGTGTTGATTGGGTGCTCCTTAGAATATTCATTTATTGTTTGAAGTTTTCTCTAATTTTTTTCTTCGAGTAGGTTGGTTTTTCATGAATTTTCTACTGTCTCCTTTGCGTGCCACTGTTATTAGCACTGTTCACACTATGATTTCTCATGATTTCTTCCTTTCTTCTCCTTCAGCATCAGGGTTTTGATAGGACAAAGCAAAATTTTTGGTTTTTAGCATGCGATGGATATTGTTTGCTCACATTACCCTAGTTTCATTCTTGCATGACTTTAAAGATGTCACAAATAGATGGGAGAGGTTTTCTATTTGAAACTTTTTCTTTTTTACTACATCTAGAATGTTGTTTATTCCAACAAGAAACATGTTGGCACTGTCATTCCTCTCTCTTGTTTTTGAATCTTGCACAATCATTTGGATTCTCTCACATAACTTTATAACATTGATCCAAAATTTGCCATAATGTCACATCTTCTTATCATATAAAATGGCGACACAACACTCCTTATTTTGATTGCTAGAATTTTGACGTAAGTTCAAAATATGACTACTTTTCTATAATGGAACAAGCTTCATGAGCTGCTTCCCAAATATTTTTTTAGGTTGGTAGGATCATGCAGTCTTTTGCAAACCTTCCCTCCATCAAAATTAGCTACCAAGCCACGACTAATGAGTTTTTTGATATTCATGTAGGGAATGTTGGATCATGTATGGCTCGTTTCTTGACTTTGTAGGCTCTGTAGAGTAACTCTTTCTTTCCATCAACGGCTTATCTGATTAATTGGGACTAATATTATATTTATTACGATTCAATTTATGAGTGATTATTTAGATAAATGCTATAAAGAGTGGTTTTTTAGATAGAAGTGTTATGAAGGGTGGTTTTTTGCTAAGATGTTCTAGGCAGTACCCATAGAGGAAGGAGAATAAGTTTTACTGTTGGTCATGGCGACCCTTGGTTCTGCTGTCTATGCCATTTGAATGTTTGAGATATGGCTATTTTCTTATTTAATGAACAACATTGCACACATTTTATAGGATTGCTTGATACCTTTCACAATCAATTTATTGATAACTTTCCAAAAAGACAAGATTCAAATATGAAGTTTATACAATTAGGATCTCCTAATTAATGGTGACATCTTTTCCTTAATTTCTTTACAAGAAAGCTGGCCCTGAAGCTGCAAATTTCTTTCCTTTTATTACTACAGTTGGCTCATAATAGATCCCTTCCATTTTTGTTTTAGTTCTTCTAGCTAGGGGTGTAAACGAACCGAACACGAACGAACAAAGCTTGTGTTCGTGTTCGGTTCGTTTAAAATTTAGTTTGTTTGAAATAAGCTCGTGTTCGTTTCTTAACGAACGAGCCGAACACGAACCGAACACGAGCTGAAACAGCTCTGGTTCTGTTTTAACAGAACGAGCCGAACGCGAACCGAACACGAGCTGTTCGCGAACGATAAGCCAATTTGACATCCCTAATATTAATATATAAAAATAATATTATATATTAATTATATAACTTATATTATATAAATATACAATATCTATATTAGTATATTATTACTATAGTATATTAATATATTATTATTATTATTTTATTATATATTATAATTTATAAAATTTAATATTTTAAAATATAATAAATTTTTTATATATAATTATTTTATATTATTTTATATTTCAAACAATAACAATTCGAACACGAACGAACGCATCACTGTTCCTGTTTGGTTCGTTTAACTAACCGAACGAAAAAAAATTGTTCGCGTTTGTCTCGTTTACTTATCGAACGAATCGAACACGAACTCATTGACGAACCGAACACGAACTGTTCGCGAACAACGAGTTTTTTTGACAACCCTACTTCTAGCAACTCTAGGATTTCCATTAATTATTTTCTCGCTCTAGCAACTCTAGGATTTCCATTAATTATTTTCTCATTCACTATCCAATAATTTGTGTTGCATATTCTTTGCTTTCTATTTGAGCTTCATGTTATTGACGCGGGCATATACTAATGTATTGAAAGTTGTTCTATTTTTCTAGCTTTATTCCTGATGCATTTCTTTTGCATATCACTACTTATTCTTATTGATATTGTAGCACCACCTTGTACTAAACACGTTATATATAAACTTTTTATATACTTATGCGATATTGTTTATTCAGCGAGTTTCCTACCTCCATATAGGTGAAGTGGGGTTGCGGGCCATGCACTTTTTTTGCCGCTTAACGAGACCCATTATTCTTGCAGGTATATTCTCCACATTTAGATACGGCACCCCCTCGTTGGGTTCACTTTGCTCATGGGATGCTTCTTTTCTTATACCAGGTTTGTTCAAGCTTATTTAAGGTTTATGGTAAGCCAAGTACTTATTATACATGTCATGCATTTGATCTGGCCTTGAATTTTTAATTCTCGTGGTTGCTTTAATGTTAAGACAGTGCAGATGCTTATTTCTGAGAATGTATGCATGGTTTTCTATTACTAGTGGTATCTCATGAAAATTAAATATAGTTGAAAATAATATATATTTCTAATACATTTATTTGAGGTATGAGTGATCAATCATTATTAGATGCCTTGATAGAACCATAGAAGCAAAGGCAACTATAATTTGCTTGAGATTATCTACACTTGAGGCTGGGTCCTTGCATGAAGATCAGGTTGATAGATAATTTGTCTGTCTCGTTTGCTATCATGTTGCTAATGATTTTTTGCTTAGGGAGATGAGTATTATATGATTACTAATGAATTCTTGCCATTAGGGTGTTGTAGAAGTTCGTGGATGTGCGATTGTGATGCCAGGTCTAGGCATGTTAAATCATTGTATTTCTGGAGGTGCTTATTTATAGACCCATTTGTTTTCTTGCTTTTTCTATGTATTTAATTCCTAATTGTTTGATATTTTGGATTACAATGTTTCCGAATCCATCATCAGTTTAATTTGCTATATGTATTTGGAATACTTTAACCAATACCTATTGATGAATGCTCTGAGGGATTGAAGATTAATTCAAGATTTATCATGAGTCTTCATGCAAGAAAGTAGTGGAATAGAAATGTAAGAGAAGAAAAGGCGATGGCCCAATGTCTTCCATTGGCCGAAATAAGGCCCATTTTATAGAGGATTATGATAAAGAAATCAGGTATGAAATAAATATATCAAAGTTAGAAAGGAAACTAACATATCACAACAATTTTTTATTTCAAAATATACAAAATATATGATAGAATACCAAAAAAATAACCAGTTGACAGAAAATCGAGGCCTCTAATCTCATCAATCAGTATGCTTCATTGTCTTCAAATGAACATATCTAACATCCAGCTAGTCAGCCAGCTGCAGCCCCCTCAATGCTGCTGATTATCTACTATATGAGAAAAAGCTGATAGTTGCAGTCTTCCAATAAATTCATGCGGAATAACCACTAGCTATGCTTGTTTTCTTCTCTTTTAGTGAGGAGGAAATAGTAAGAACAATAACATTCAACACTCGCTCTCAAGCTGATTCGTAAGCATCCAACAAATCTTTTTTGTCTTTTTTTAAAATTTTTTTTGCACATGGGCTGTAGCCAAATTTTTTTATCTGGATGTCAGTAGTCCTATTCAAAAAAAGAAAGATATAAGACACAATATTTTTAATTTTGGGGTTTTTTAATGAAGCATCCATCCATCTCTACGTGTTTGGTCTGATTATGATAGATAGGATTGTCTTCTATACTAAGTGTAGCTTTACTATTATAATATGGTATATATGAATCTCAATATTTACCTAAAGTTTTATTAGGAATAGCCTAAACCAGATTAATTCATTAATCTCATTGGCAAATGTTGTTTGTTCGCTCTTTTTTTTTGCTATATATTTTTTTTACTTTTTCATGGTGCATGATTCACTCACACAGTTGCAATACTCTGACTATCCACTGTTGATTTTTCCCCATAAACATCAATCTAGATTTTTATAATTTTGGATTCTCTGTTGGTAAAGAATAACCTCCTTTCAGAGTTTTGTTTTGGGTATTTGAGCATTCTTATAAAAATGTTCATGTGTTCTTTACAAGAAGTAGGGCTGCAAATGAACCGAGTGTTTGACAAGCTACTCGTAACTTAGTTCAATAAAAGCTTGTTCATGTTCGTTTGATTAACTAATTGAACATGTTTGAATACCTGTATAAATTCTCAGTTGTTAAATGAATAAGCTTGAACACCACCTTATTTGATTCGTTTATGTTCGCGAACATTATCATTTGAAGCTTATGAACAAGCTCATTAAGAAGCTCAATAAATATTTTCTTTTAAAGTTCATATGTAAGATCGATTTAATGCTTATAAATAAAATCGATCAAAGCTTAATTTAAGCTTGTGAATAAGCCGAATTAAAACTTTATTTAAATTAAATTATATTTTAAATTATATTACATAAAACATGGTAAAGACTTATTTTTTCAGTTCATTTATATTACGTATTTACATGCTTATTTTACTTATACCTTTAGTAGATCATTTATTTAAAAGCTCATTGTTTTTGTAGGTTAAACAAGTAACTTATTTATAAGCTTGATAAACTTCTTTTGATTTGAAAAGAAATAGCTTAACATACTAATTATTCTTGTTCATAAGTCTTATTTTGTTAGAAAATAAATAACACGATAGCGCTAGTTTTAAGTTTCTCAATAAATATTGTTTTATTATAAATTAAGTAACTCAATAATTTACTCATTATATATTCGCTAACGACGCGATTATCATCATATGAAGCGAACGAGAACCAAACTCAATGAACTAAGTTGAACATAAACAAAAGCTCGAATAGTGCTCGAGCTTGGCTCGAGTTTTAATTTTATAAACAAGCTAACTCGAGCTCGAATTTTATAAACAATCTCATGCTTGCAAACAACCCTACTTGACTCAGCTCGGTTCGTTTGCAGCCCTAATAAGGAGCATACATGAATTACCTTACCAAAGTGACAACAATGCCTACATCTGGTTTTGCACAAGTGACATAGACGAGTTCTTTCATTAAAAATTATATCTTTATCATTTAGAGAGTTAGTGCTAACATTGCTCAATTTAATGTCATGAAATATTGGAGCATCAATAGGTTTGCATCCTGTTTAGCCATTTCTTGCAAGATGTCTAAAATATACTTTTTTTGAGATATGTGACCAAATTTTGAATTCTTCTGCCAATTTTTCTTCTTCGGTATAATCATCTCCAAATTATGATATCTCCTAATGATGATATTATCAAAATGACAATTAGGATAAGCACACTTAATATATTAGACTTACCGCTCCTTTTTTGCACTTGTAGAATAAGTTGTTATCATATTGAGCCTGTTTTAACCTTGTTACTAATAGTTTTTTTGAAACTTTAAAACGAGATTTGAAGTGATTATTTGTGCCATAAATGGATATTTCTCTTTTCAATTTCCAAACTGACCTTTTTTTTCCTAGAGTCGGTGTTCTTTAGAGGATTTATGCTGGCCTTTTTTTCAAAAATGCATTATTAATATCAACCTGGCGAACTTATCAACATTGATTGTTATTAAAAAAACTTAAATGTTGTTTAGTTTCTCCATAGATCCAAAATGTTTCAAAATGGTTGATCAGATAAGTTTGGGTAAACTTTTACAATCAGTTGATGGATTCATCAATCAATATTTCACAACGAAGAGCTCTTTACATTACATTGGGATGGAATTGTTGTCTTTGAATATCTTAACATGTTCTCTTTTTTTTTATGGGCTTTCGTCTGCTCTTCAAGTTTCTCTCTCTATTCTGGGTTATTGAGAGCTTCTATCGTCTTCAGAATTTTAATCTATTTTATGCTGTAGCCTAAGGCTTTTTTTTTTTTTTTTGGTTGAGAGGGATGGATGGTCATGTCTCACAAGTTACAACATTTGCTAAAGGATGCCAGTATAGGTGATAAGAAATATAAACTTATGTAGCAATATTTGTCATTTAGTGATTATAGGGATTAACTGTATGATCTATTTAAAGTTTGCAAATTAGATAATTATGTTGTGTTCAAGTATAAAAATATTACTTGTGTTGTGGCTAAATAATATTTAGGCTAAATAATGTTTTAACAGACATGCCTAGAAAAAAAGGATGCGAGGATTGCTTTTCTTTAAATGATTATTAATGTTTTTTTTTTGTAGTTTTAATTTAACTTTACTTTAGAATAATCCTATGATGACGTGCCTATATTAGTGTGATGTGTCCTCCATTCTTATGATTTTTTTTTTGTTTGGTTATCTCTTATCTCGACAGGCTTGATTGGTTGGATCGCATGCACAATTATTAGTTATGTATATATATTTTAAAGCAATAAAATTTTATAACCGGTCATTGAAATGTTACATGAGCAAGTAGTTGTAAAGAAATGCCAACATTAAAAAAAAAATACAATATGATAGACCCCATATGACATAAAAGTTATGTATTAATATCCATCTTTGATGAGAGAAGCAGGTACAAATTCAAACATTCGGTAAATTTGAAATGCTAAAGTCAATGTGCAACTTATTACATTATCTTGGAATCTAGTAAATCTCATATGTTGAATAAGCTTATTTTTTTCAATTCATGCCTCGATGAGAAAGCACAAATTGAAATATTTTTATCAACCAAACAAGTAAACTTCTAATATAATCATGATGGGATTGAATTTGAGTTAGAGTCATCAAAACCTCCCATATTAGTACATTTATTAGTAGCATTGGGGAATACACTACTAACATCATGAGAAGAGATAGTACTATTGTTTGACTCTCAATATGCTAACATAAATGTCTGATGTTACTTGAGATTGAGGAACATAGGGGAGATTGATATGTAAAAACCAGTAATGGCAATGGAAGGCACTAACTAAAGAACAAGTTTCCAAGGGAGTATTTATAGCATGATAAATATTTTTGATGAATTAAGGGAAAGGGAGCTTCTCTCCAAAAGTTGGAAGAATCCATTTGATCATATGATAAATATCTTATGAGATCTAATTATGATCAAATGAATATTCTTGAAAAGCAATAAAAGAAGATTTTCTCAATTATTGGTTTTACTTAAAGCAATCAGTATAATTGTGTTAAAAGAAATTTACAATATTTATAGAATGACTGCTATGGGCTCCAAAAATTTTGCTGTCCTGGACTTTTTTTTGTTTATTGTGTTAAGAGAACTTTGAGGGTCAAATTTTCAGAAGGTAGATTGAAATAGTAGATTAAACACTACCTCTTTTTTGTGAGGACTTTTTGATATGGGATTTGAGTTTTCCCATAGGCGCATAGACGCAAACCCCTATGGTTTATTACCTCTTTTAATAACAGGAGAGTACTTTTGATTAAGACTGGTTATTTAAAATTGAGTACTTAACATATATTAGCAGCAACAAACATACAATTTAAATTATAAAATTTATCACTTTGAGCTTAAAGTAGATGGTGGGAGAAATGATGAAAAATTCATTCATGATCCCATGGTTATGTCCCGGGTCATCATGGTCTCTCATTTACTCAGAGGATCTAATCGATCCATCATGAGTGAAAGATCATTGTCGGCAATTATGGGTGGCGTCGTTCAAGAGACCTTTGTAGATCTGGGGTGGATATTTGTATTAGGGGACAAATTTTAGCTGACCTTAGCAGACAAAAGAGTTTGTGTCCAACAATTATACTCATAAAGAATTATACTCTTATGATTTACAATTCAAATGATGGAAAACCGCTGGGAAACATACATCTTGTGGCTGTGACCGTAATATAATGACGTCATCTGGCTTTAGCCTCTTAGTCAGAGAATCATGATTATAACCACTATTTTGTGGTGTCATTTCATAATAAAATCACATGGATAATCTACTCGAGCCATGCCCCTACTGACATACAATTCATTATATTGTGAATATATTAATACATTTGATGTGACATTTACTCTTTATAAGCTGAAGTCGATAAAAAAATTGTTACCCTCGAGAAACTGGTGCGAAGGATGAATAAGATTTTTTTTAAAATTTTAGGTGATTAATTTTTTTTATGTTTAATTTGTTACTCTAAAGGTTGACTCCGGTTGAAATTTTCAGGCAACAACCATCATCGGGAAATATTGTGTTTGTAATTGATTTGAAATTTATTAATTTTGATATCTTTAGAAGGCAAATCATGTCGATTTCTATCCTTTTAAGGAGGATTAGACTAGATGATTTGGACTTGCAAATTCTTATCTTATGATTTCAACATTTATTTCAAAATTAATAGATTTGTCAATTCTAGATCTGACGAGGAAGAAGATCATACTAGTTGGATGGGACATACAACACTGTCCTATATAAAAAGTGAGCCGATGGATTGCTTTTTAAAATATGAATTATTTGAGTACAAGTTTTGTCTAAACCCTCATTACTTTTTTAAGCTATTAGTTAAAATATTTAGAATTTTTGTCGGAGCTCATGCTTGTATGATTTTATATGTTTGTATTATTTTAATAATTTGATAGGCTTTAAACAATTTGGATGATCTTTAAAATATGAATTTGAGAACTAGTTTTTTTCAAAAGGGCATATGCAGAAATCTATAATCATATATAGTTGACTCATTCATGTAAAGGTCCTGAGATGTACATAACTTGAGAATATCAAAATGTTTCCTCATGCTAGTTTTAGAGTACTCTCATAGCTCTCAAAACATTGTATTTAATAAATAATCTTGAAATTAATATACTTTGAAATCGTTTGGAACTTAATGGTTATGTACTGATTGTTTCATTTTTGGGCTTTAAATGATTCGCTTTCTGTTCGCTAGCAGTTGTATTGCTAATCCGGTGGCACAATTTTCAAATTTTGAAATCCCAAGATTTGAATTATTTTTTAACTTATATGAGCCTAAGTTTGAAAGCCCAAAATTTCAAATATTTTAGAGATCCTGGGAGCCTAAATTTTAAATGTTTTTAAGTTTTGTGAGCCTAAATTTTAAAAACCCAAAATTTTAAATATTTTTGAAATCTTAAGAGCCTAATTTTTAAAAGCCTAGTGTTCTGATGTTTTTGGATTGTTGGAGCCTAAATTTTAAAAGCTCATATTTTTCAAATTTCTTTAAAATTCAGATGATTCACATTTTATATTTTCTAATAAGTTCAGAAAGTCCAAAATTTTTAAGTTATTTATAAGTCCAAATCTCCCATAATTTCGTCAACCTGCCAATGTGAACTCTAGTTAGAGAGCACAGGAGAACGCCAATCTTCCCAATTGTATGAAAAAATTTGTTGATTAGTGTCGTGAGATACTACTATCAGGGAGATAAAATATGTATTTAGTTCATGATCTTAAAAAACACTATTTTCGTTAAACGTACTTGAAAAACGGTCAAATCAAAAGCAAACATTTTCTCGAGCGGTACTTTACTTTCTCTGAACGATACTTAATTCCCTAGAACAAATACTCACATTTCTCTGGACGACCATTTAAATAACTTAATTTTATAAAAAAATTTCATACGACTTTGCAATTTCTTTGAACCGTGCTTTATTCCCAGGGACGGATGCTCGAGTTTCCTCCAATGAATATTTTAAAAGCTGCCCAATTGCACATTTCATTATTCGAGGTTGGGGGAATTGAAGTGATAATGACAAAAAGATAAAATTAAAATACAATAAAAATTTCTTTCTCTTTTTCACTTCTTTTTAAAATACGATACACAATATAAAAAACTTAATAGTAAATTGTGAAAAAAAAGGCTCAGCTTGTTGGCCGGATTTGGGTTGGACTCGGAGGGGGCTTGATTTAGAAACTGCTTCGACTGCTTCGGCTTAGGGCAGTGGAGGCTCTTGGGCAAGTGGTTCTACTATGCGGCTTTCTTATATGACAGATGATCGGGTGGTGGGAAAGGAGGAGGCTTCAGATGATGAGGCTTTGAACGGCGAAAGGAAATTTTTTTATTAAAAGAGTAGGTAAATGGTGCATCATATTAGAAATCTTTGCTTTAGAAGCATGCCACTTGCGACTTGCAAAGATTAAGCCATGCTAAAAGAATAAAGGATAATTGATGGGTGGATCTGGCTGCAAAGAAGACCCTTACACAGCTTAAAAAAACAAAATTATAGGAGCTATCATGGGAGGAAGAAAGCAAGTGTTTCCATGAGTCCAAGGTGAAGGAGCAATTGGCCCATTAACAATTGTCAAACTATCAAGAAATGACTTGTAGAGATTGATCGCAAAGACTAAGCACGGACTAGAAGGTACCTGCAATGGGTACTACTATGGTACTAGGAAGTGAGATCAAAGTTGGACATCATAAAAGCTGGTGGAGACAAAATGCCATCTAAGCCACTAGTGTCATATGATGTGTATTGGGAGAAACGAACTTAGAAGATCAGGATGTAGGTGGAACATCATGCACACATGCAACATACACAAAAAACATGATCAGCTCAAAGTTGTAACTGGCGCCGGCATATGGGATAGGTGTGGTGGGCGCAGTGGTATGACAAGCACACTGAGGTTGAGCAATGCATGTTGTGGATTAGTAGCAGTGCTAGTCATTCACAAGCAAAAGTGTGATGATGAAGCGACCACCTTCTGTGGAGAATGCAAGGTTTATTTATCTGGGCATTAAAGGGTTGAAGTTGAAACTCATGAGGATAGACATGGGAGTAGAATTGTTGCCGGAGGTATTGATTCAAGGAATTCGTGATTTACTTCCCTCTTGTTACTTTGGGACACTAACAGTGGCTATCATTGTTTTCTTTCCTATGTTAAAAATCTAATAAACATACTATGTGCTGTTGTTACTCATATAATCCTATGGATAAGCATTAATTGGCGGTTCCTATTAAGTTTCAACTAGATGTATTTGTTAAATAGAATATTTATTTTTTAATTTCTATGATTGTGATTTGATATTATAGCAAATTTGCTTCTCTTCAACCGTTGATGGCAAGTCTCTGTAGCATAAGCCCTCACTACATCTAGTCCTGTATTTCTCCTTTATTATGTGTAATCAATAAAACATATCTGCTATTATTTTGATGATGCCCACACTTGAATTTTGGTTTTTTTTTTCTTTTTTTATAGCGTCTTCAAACCTTGATCTACATGAAGTTGCAGATTTTGAGCCGATAAGAATTTAAAGAAGTGGACTTCAAAGAGAAGGGAATTAGATACTTATAAATATTAAATATTGAGTCATCTTATAGGAGTTTTTTTTTTTAAATAAGATTTTCTATTGTATTCAATCTCTTATGCTTGATTGTTGGTAATTCATTTGATGGGTATAGAAGTGCAACTTCCAATTTCAAGGGGAATTCATCTCCTTGCATTGCCATGAGACCTGAATTTTATGTGCTTGGTAGCTAGTTGTTTTGTTCTACGTTCTTTTGCACATTCCATTGTTAGTTTTCAAGGAAGTGATAGAGTTTAGTCAAATCCATTACAACTTTTTTTTTGCTTGTGCAATGTTATCTTATTCGAGTTGAAGTTTCTTATGGTTTTAAATTTTTTTTTTGAATTTATTTTATTTGGTTTTTATTAAAATATCCTTGACACGTAATTTGATACTTTTCTGTTTACATTCAAAGGGGTGAGTTTCTGTCTTAATCGGCAGTTTTTGGCATAGTGAACGTCAATTTTGGTTTATGTGATTTCATCCCTTACATCATCTAATTGCATTATGAAGTTAAATCCTAAAGCATCCTAAACTAAATAAGATTATTATTACTAATAAAACTGTTAAACCCTGGTTAAAGAGAAGATTAGTATATTTGAGAAGGATAGTTAATTCTTGATTGCTGTTTACTAATGCATGATTAGGAAAAAAATATTCCAACTTTTGGGAGTTTTAGCTCATAACTAATATTTTATCCATATTTAACCATGCATTAATAATTGTGTGAGCTGATCTGATTTGCAGTGATGATTTCATGTGTTTATTTAGTAAGAGAAGAATTCTAATATTTTTAGTAGTTGTGGGATTAGGATTTACTTGTAAATTATACGGATTTTTCAGTGTATTATATTACGTGTAGCATAAGGTTTGGCATAAAGTAATCATCTGTGTTGTTTTTTATATATTTGTATTGGGTGCATAGTGCCATTATTAATCATTTTTATAAAAGAATTTATGGTAATATAGAGGATCGTTGTCAGTTTTGCATTTTGGCAAAACTTTGGTAAATTAATGGAATCTACACAGCAAGAAATGTGGTCAAATTTATTCTTGAGAGGTGACTTCGATGAAAAATAATATAAGCAATTTTTCGTAACCTGGAGTCTTTATCATTCCCGTACCATACTAGACGCAGGGTTGATTTTTGTGTTGTTATCTGCCATCTAGACAAAATTTACCGAAGTAAGAATTTTGGAACGTTTTCTTTTTGAACTTCAAATTCTGATCACTGTCAATTATCTTCTTTCTACTATTTCATCTTTCTCTGCTTTGATTTAGTTTACCTTACGTCATTTTGTTTGCTAAATAAATTTGGGCAAATTACTTGGACTTAGTTATATCGACAGCAGGAAACTAATTATGGTCATTTTTAACTTCTATTGTGCATCTTTTCTAATGAATTCTGTCTTTGTTGCCTCCATGTAGGCCCCCCAAATCTGGCATATTCAGGATATTAGGTTCACCAGATTTGTATTAAAGGGAAAAAAAAACTATTTTTCTTCCTTTTTGGTGAAATACGAAATGATTCTGAAATATGTTCTAAAAAATATTGATCTATATCTTCAAACCCACACCCCTGGAAGGGAGAAACTGTTTTGCTTCCTTTTTCTGTTTTCTTTTTTGTACTTATGGAGGACCATACTTTGATAATCTATTTTTTACAATCTTGTTTTAAGAATGATGCAATTGTTTATGTAAAGCAAATGTTCTATTAAATTTTTTGTGCCAGACATTTGATGCTGTTGACGGTAAACAAGCAAGGCGTACAAACTCCTCAAGCCCATTAGGAGAACTTTTTGATCATGGTTACTCACCTAACTCTTTTTTGTTGTTGTTGTTGTTGTTGTTGTTTGTTATTGTTTGTTTCTCATACGTCTACAATATTATTGCAGGATGCGATGCTCTTGCTTGTGCAGTATGTATAGTTCCCTCTTTTAAATCGTTATATGCTTCTGAATTTATGTTAGTGCACATTGATCTTTTGATTTTTTTTTTCAGTTTGAAACATTAGCTTTTGGAAGTACTTCCATGTGTGGAAGGACAACATTCTGGTTTTGGGTAATTGCAGTTGTCCCATTTTATTGTGCAACATGGGAACAGTGAGTTCTTTTTTCAGTTTTATGACCATTTTATTTAATTCTGGTACTGTATACTTCAAATTAGAGTTTATTTAATTAGATGGTTTGCTTAGCTACACACACACACATTATATATATACATACATACATATATATATCTATATGTATATGTATATAGATACATATACATATACATACATATATATATATCTATATGTATATGCACACACACGCACCCACACACACACGCACCCACACACACCCGCACACACACGCACACACACACACGCACACACACACGCACCCACACACGCGCACCCACACACCCTCCACATGCACACACACACACACGCACCCACACACGCACCCACACACGCACACCCACACACCCACACACACACACATACACACACACACACACACACAGTATTTTGATGCTTTAAACCAACACATAAAAAGGTAACACACGCACACACGCACCCACACACGCACACACACACACACCCACACACGCACACACACCCGCACACACACGCACCCACACACACACACACACACACACACACACACACACACACACACACACACACACACACACACACACACACACACACACACACACACACACACACACACACACACACACACACACACATCGAGTCGGCCTTCATTCTTCTTCTTCCTCCTAGAATAGACATGTCATTCCTCATCCGAAGAATGGCTCATCTGATCAGTGGATTGGTCTAAAGTGTGGACATGTGTAGGATGTTGAACATTAGAAACATCTACTTATTGTATCAGTTGATATTTTATTGGATCAAATTAGCACTCTCGTGTGTCTTAGCATGTAAGTAAGTCTTCTTCAATAACAATGAGTGGTATAGACACGTTTGGATCAGTAATAGTAGTATAAGAAGATGTTTCATGAGAATCCAGAGTACCATTCTTCAATCCAACAGCTGAAATAGAGTGTTCAAAAGCATGAGATGTTTTTCATCTGAGACAACAGAGATTTGATTAAGAGGGTCATCAGAAAATTTCTCATCAGTAACCGCGTCAGTCAGATGAGCAGAGGTATATGCAGTGTTGAAAAGAGGGTCAGGTTGCACCTCTTCAGCAGGGATGGTAGGTGGTAAGACGTCCACCCCAATTCTTAAAATAAAGATTTTTGAATAGGTTGTTGTTCTTTAGCAATATCCAGCCTTAATTGAGAATTCAAGCGATAGCAAATAATAGAACTGTGGTTAAACATACTACAATTAGAGTAATAAGGAGGGTGTGATTCTATTTTAACCTTTTTCCAGTACCCGTTGTGAGTGGATCCAATCCATACCTCATCCGGAGCTGGTTGGGTGATATCCATCTCAACTAACACACAAACTACAGAGGGTCTGGTGACAACACGCGTAGGACTATCAACCTTAAGAGACTTATCGTAAGCAGTTGCTAAGGAGTAGAAAATTTCAAAGTTGAATATGTGTAGTTTTAACCTCAGAAACTTTATCCAAACAGGAATGATAGGGGACTCCGCTTTTGGATCAAAGCCGACAGTCTACTTCAGGATTTTCATAAAACGGTTATCAATCTTGATTACTTTCGAGAAAAAAACGAGCGTAATCCACATCGTGAGATAACTGAATAAGTATATGTCGACCATCAAGTAAGCCAATATTCCAACTACCCTATAATTTCATAGCATCAAAATCTTTTCCAATGATCTCATGTTTAGGGCGACCATAAAAATTTTTCCCACTATAGCAAAATACCAAGAAAACACAATAGTATTGGTTTCAACCTTAGAGAGAAAAAGAACATGTTTCCTTTTTTTACCAAGCTTTTTAATGAAAGTGTGATCACATCACCTTCAAGAGCCTCGTGGAAGGATTGTGGAACAATGCATGACTTACCGATACCAAAACCAGGCTCTGAACCTGAAATAGGGGCACGAGTAGGATGTCGCCGGCCAGTGCAATGGCATAAGAACGGAGCGTCGAGACCATCTCCACTAGGCAAGATGTCCACAACCTAAGTTTGGAGCGGCGTGGCGAGCTGTCTCAATCTGCGACCCAAGGAAGGATAAGACGTGCGAGGACTAGGGCTGTCAAAAAAGCTCGTTGTTCGCGAACAGTTCGTGTTCGGTTCGTCAATGAGTTCGTGTTCGATTCGTTCGATAAGTAAACGAGACAAACGCGAACAAATTTTTTTCGTTCGCTTAGTTAAACGAACCAAACACGAACAGTGATGCGTTCGTTCATGTTCGAATCGTTATTGTTTGAAATATAAAATAATATAAAATAATTATAGATAAAAAATTTATTATATTTTAGAACATTAAATTTTGTAAATTATAATATATAATAAAATAATAATAATAATATATTAATATACTATAGCAGTAATATACTAATATAGATATTGAATATTTATATAATATAAGTTATATAATTAATATATAATATTATTTTTATATATTAATATTAGGGATGTCAAACTGGCTCGTCGTTCGCGAACAGCTCGTGTTCGGTT
>NW_018164538.1:712761-742365 GCF_001263595.1 Phalaenopsis equestris
GAACACGAGCTTATTTCAAACAAACTAAATTTTAAACGAACCGAACACGAACACAAGCTTTGTTCGTTCGTTTTCGGTTCGTTTACACCCCTAGCGAGGACTGCAAACTACGTAACCAAACCTCGTATCAGGAATGAAAGACGACGACGTCGTGCAAGCTGTCTGCAAACGCCGACGAGGCAATCGGAAAAGGAGAAGGCTGAATGTGAAGCCGTTCGTCGTCGAGCACGATGAAATCGTTCGTCATGGAAAACGATGAAGTCGACGGAGTGAAGAGACGAAAGATTCAAAGACGGGAATCGACATCAGGCAAAAAACCTAGCAGAACTGCACGCCGACGACCCATGATATTATATATATATATGAAATGCTATGAATAAAATATTAAAAATTTTAACTGCTGCTTTGTTGCAATTTGCTGACACTGCATAGGGATTTGGGCCATCAACCCCCTGCCCCTTTGTTTGACAACTCCGAGTGCTAAAATCTGTCATGCATTTTTTACATTATTATACAGTGTGACGGTACCGAACATTTTTATTAATAGAAAGGAGCTAAAATACTTAATACTTTGAAGCTGGTTTAGTCTTTTGTTTAACCTTTTCTAATCAATTTTGTAATGTTTTTTTTTCAGCTTCAAAACTTTTTTGCTGAGAGTTGCTTTATGTTTAGCTTGACCCTTTTTTGTTTTTGATCCAGCTTTTTTACCAATACGCTTATTCTACCTGTTGTTAATGGGCCAACGGAAGGCCTTATGCTGATCTATGTCTGCCATTTTCTCACATTTTTTATGGGTGAGTGATGCCCATAGAATCTTTAAGATATTTATCAGCTTAGATGTTTAGGACTAAGATAAACTTCCTCTTGTGGTTGCAGGTGCTGAATGGTGGGCACAAGACTTCAGGAAATCACTTCCCTTTTTGAGTTGGATACCATTTCTGCCTGGTAATTTACATAAAGTAGATTTGTAACTCTTGTAAAAACAACATTTAATGCGAAGAACTGGATATTTTTTTATTCACGATGATGTGAATATAATGTTTTAGTTTTGGAAAAAAATGCTTGTCGAATTTGGACATCGTGAAGTCTATCATGTGCTTTGACTTCTGTGCTGTGCATTGCATGCTGTTTACAGCACTTGATGGGTAACTGGCATGTCATTTGTGGTGGTGTTGGAGGGATTAGATTCAAATACTTCGTTCGGTGTAACTATTCATTGGAAAATTTGTTTGTTTGAGGTGATGATTCTAATCTCTGGTGATTCCCTAGCAAGCAAAAATAAGATAGCTAGAAGAATATAGCATTGAAACTACTGCTCCATGCACATTTGGTCCATCTGGATGACCAACATAAAGTACTAGTGGAGATGGCATGCTATGAAACAGTATTTGCCTTAAATATCCCTCATTTTTGGTCAACTCCCTCTCTCTTGGCTCTTGCCTCTTGGCCAATTCTATCTAGATTTAAGATCCCTTCCTAATACCCCTTGATGGCTAGGTTAGTCCTGACATAGTCAAGTTGACTTCGATCAGGTTCGGCTGGCACTTGCTTGTCCTGGTTGTTCTTGGTCTTGCTGAGTTGAACCTAGGTTGACTTGGGTGTGCTTCAGTTGACTGTGATGGGCTTGGGCTTGATTAAAATTAAAATTCATCCTAATTTAAGTCTAGTTAAATGAACCCAACTTTGAGATTAAATTTTAAACAGACTTCAACTTATTTAAAATCAAGTTAACAAAAATATAAGTTTAAATTCAAACACGAATTAAATCTAAAATTAAAATCAAACTTAACCTTAAATCAAATTTGAATTCAATTCAAACTAGATTAACATATATTTATATGTAAAACTATACTCAAACAAACTAAATTAAACTTAAATGCAAGAATTTATAATTAATCCCAATCCATAACTAATTGTAATTAAACTCAAACTCAGTAAATCTAAATTTAATTCAAAATAATCTATTTAAATTTAAACCTAAAACCTAAACTAAATTATAAACTTATCAAAACCAAATTTAAAGCACGACCTAATAGAAATTAAAATATAACCAATAACCTAACTTAAACTCAGTCCTAAATAAAACTAAAATTAAACTATTAATTTAAAATAAAATAAAATTGAATTAAAATTAAACACTTAACCTAAGCTAAATCTATCAAAATTAAATTAAAGTATAATTCTAAATGAAAGTCTAAACTAAATATAAAATTAAACTAAATTAAAATTTAAGTACGAATTAAAGCATAAATCTTATATGAACATTAAAAATTAAATTAAACTAAAAAAATAAAACATTAACTTAAATAAAAAATTTAAAAAGTTTTACATACCACTCTTCCTATGTGTAAACAAATAAGGCTCCATTTGAAGGAGCTTTGCTATTCGGTGAAGCTCCTTCAAAAGTCCCATGGAGGAACGGGGCTCCTCCGGAGTATTATGAAACGGCAACATTTTCACGTTCTTCCAATTCGACGTTCGGAGATGTTCTGAAAACGTTCGATTGCCAACCGTCTCTTTATTCGGAGGCGGCGTTGAGTGCGATCAAACAGAAGTCGGTAGCCTTCTCAAACGGAGCCTAAATGCATATGAATTTGGTGGTATGTGTGTGAAATGGTCAAATCTCTTTATTACAATTACCATCCCTCTGCTGAAACCCACCTACTCCCGCTCCTCTAAAGTTTGCAAAACAACTCTCATCCTCTCCCATTAGCATCTCTCACAAGCAGGAGGCTGAAGTCCTAGCTCTTCCTCTCCTCGTCTTGATTGTAGCTCTAATCAAACAAAGTGATGGCCAAAATCTCCCATCACAATTTCTTTCTCGGTTTCTCTAGCAAGGGCAGCAGCAGCTACAGGAACCATGCAAAGTTTTTAATCCCAAAGAGCACGCCACCCCTTCTTCTTTATCTTCTCAAGCAGCCCTCCTGCAAAATGGCAAGCCAAATCCTCTTTTTTCCCTCTTGATTCCATCCAGAGCAACCAAGGAATGCAGCTGAGAGTTTCCCATTTCCCTCTGATTCGGTTCAAATAGTCATTTGAATGGTTACTCATGGTATTTCACTTGTATTTGATTTTATGTCTTAATTTTTAAGTGAATTAATTTTATTTAGTTTTGTGTTAAGTTCTTTCATTTTGTCAGAAGTTATGTCTAGCCTTGCTGAATTTTCACTTAAACATTGTTGAAATCTGCTGAAACATCACCAAAATTTCCCTTGAATGCTGCCTAAATATTGTCAAAATCTGGTTCATATGCTGTCACTAAATCAGCCATGGAACTCTACTCAAAACTTGAAAAATTTCAGCCACAAAACAGCCATGAAACTCCATGAAAACATCTGCGTAGATGCAGCGACAAAATAGCCCTTTATGCCATTCCAAATCCTGCTCAAGCCCTGGTCCAATTCAACCACGGAACAGTACACAAATTTGCTGAGAATCTGCACGATTTCAACCACCAAAATCTGCATCAAATCTCGCTCAAAATCTTCTCCAATTCAGTCACCAAACAATCCGCATCGTGCCAAAAAAAATCCTGTTTAAATTCAGCCATCAAGCATTCTTTTAACTTGCATAAAATCTGCTTGATTTCTGCCCCCAAATCTGCATAATTTGCTGAGTATCTGCTCAATTTTAGCCATTAAACTTTGTGTATACTTAAGTCATTTCATTTCAGCCAGTAACATGCCATGCAGTTCACTTATGAGCTGCTCAAATTTGGCAACCAAACATATTCCAAAAGATTTGACATTTACATACATATTTCTTGACTCCCATGTATTCATATATTTAACACCTAAATGTTACATTTTTGTGGTAGAAATGTAAAATGGAAATTTTAGGTGTTAGATGAATAAATGTTCAAGTTTGATCTAGTCTGTTGACCCATTTAATCTCTTGACCGAGTTCAAGTTGACCTGAAAACTCGAACATGGCTTGAAAACGCAATCGTGACCCAAAAAATGTATTTCACATGAACCAAAGTATGTTAAACATTGCATTTTCGGGTTAGTTAATTTGAAGGTGAGTCAGTTTCGGCTCATGTAGGTTTGGTTCTAATGTTTGTCAGGCTTCAATTTAGGCATTGTAAATGTGTGCTTTTGTTCTTTTTGGGGGAAGGATACTTCCGCTTACATCATCATTTTATCATTAAGTTTGTTTTCTAAGTATTTTTCATGTTATAATTATTTGTAATTTCCTTATGTTGTACTTATTTTGTTAATTTGTTCTAAAATTACTATTTGAAAAATAGATACTTATCAATTTTGAAGATATCAACACTTAACAGCATTAAGTTAGAAAAATATGAAAGCTTGTTGTTAGTTTTCTTAATCCTTTTGAACATAATTTCTGTGAAATTTCCCTGAATTTGTACATCATGATTTTTTGGTTATAATCTTATAGATTACATTTTGATGAAAATTATCAGTTTTCTAATAGATTCATGAAAAACAGTTTAGATTGACTTTAAAATCTTCCTGGCATTGGCATGGAAAATTGTTTTTAATATTTCATGTTGAGTGGTGATCTAAAACTTGATCTGGGATGTAAATGAAAAAGAAAAAAACTAGATACTTTATGGCTTACAATGCAATTAAAGAAAAATACGAAGGCATTGATTGAATTTTTTTTCTCTATAGCATCTCAAACTATTTGTAGTAATCATGTGTTTTTTTCTATGTTTCTTTTAGTGCCTTCCTTGTTTTTAATTATCTTACTTTTTTGTTTCCTTCAGCTCTTCATTTTACCTTGTTTGTATCACAAAGTTTAAAATGATTTTTTAAAATTTCACGGACGTATACTTTAAAACAAAATGTAAAAGAAATTTTGAAAATTCCAGAAAAAAATGTTTATTGGTTTAATATAGAAGTTTTTATTGCCCATTTATATCGTGCCTGCCAATGGGTGAATAATGTATTTAAGCTTGAGTCCTTCGATTTAAATAATGGTTTTATTAAAGAACAAGGGAACATTTGATTATTTTGGTGCTTGCCTTTGACTTTTCCAACTATTTTGTATATCCTAAGTGATGGTTTTACATTTATTATTAATTATTAGGTTCTATTATCAAATAATAACAAATTGAATTCCAAATAACATTTATTTGTAAATGGTATGTGATCGCATTCTTTTGTAGCTTCAAGGTGCGCCCCCTCTCTAACTATTCTTTGGTCCCCTCTCTGCCTATTCTTTGGTCAAAAGGTGCCATCCTGAGGCATGAGTGAATCCAAGCCCACAATAGTTTAGTAAAACTTCATAATTTGTGTCATATCCACTGGCTTAAACTAAGCATCTCTGTTTTTAATCTTTCTTGAGAGGAATTACAAATTTTATTATTGCTTTCCTTTGGATGAATTATTTGTTGTCAAACATTTTATAATTTCCTTTAAATTTTGAGCTATTTCTTCTCTATTTTTAAATAATGCTTACTCTTTAATGTTCTTATGGTTTCATATTATTTTAGTTTTTTTTTTGTGTTAATCAGAGATTCGTTATTTTTTTTCTAACCAGAGATTCCTTTCTATGACGTGGTGCTGTTTTTGATGATCGTTTTTGCTGTAATTCCTACTGTTGGATCAAAGTAAGTGTATTATCGTACTATCAGCAATAGACAGAGCAGTCCGTATAGTGTTGCTGTCACATCCTTTCTTTTTTTTTTAAAAAAAAATTCTCTTGCTTTAATTTATATTATTTATCATTTTTATTTATGCCATTTGACCTGTTGTGCTCATCTGACTAAACAAATTCAGCAAATACAACAAGAAAAGTGGATGATAAAAATTGAATCTGTACAACTTTAACAAGTAGATAAGGTTTCTAGTAATGCTTGATGGCGCCAGCT
Source organism: Phalaenopsis equestris (assembly GCF_001263595.1). Lineage (NCBI taxonomy): Eukaryota > Viridiplantae > Streptophyta > Magnoliopsida > Asparagales > Orchidaceae > Phalaenopsis > Phalaenopsis equestris. The sequence goes on from NW_018164538.1 coordinate 718,601, forward strand.
CACTACTACACATCTCAGATAGGAAATGAATGCGCAGCCAAAACTTTTAGGTGCCGATTAGGATTATTTTTGTTTTTTATTTTTATTTTTTAATTTTTAATTTTAATGTTGTTTTGTATATATTTTGATCTGAAATAAAATATGTTTGGGTATTAGATTGAACTATAATTATTTTTAAAAACAATCAAAATATTTATAATTTGTTTTGAGTGTCTCAAAAATATGTTATTTTGTTTTTAGAAATAAAAAATATATAAAAATTACACTAAAAAAACATGTTTTTATAAATAAAAGAAAAAAAAATGATCCCAAACAAGCCCTTAGTATTTTCAGTAACATCTTGGGTGTCAAGACTGCCATGCAAGCCTCTTATGCTTTTAAATTTGGGCTTCAGATACAATTTTTTATTTCTGAAATGTATAGACTAGTTAATCTAGTTCACAATGCTGCAATATTTAATTGGTAAACCGTGCAAATGAACAAAAGGCCTTAATAGAATGCCTGCTGGTGATCTCTAGTGGTTGGTATTATCAAAACGGTGAATAAATGCTAGTGCATTTATTTGAATTTTTAGTGATCAACATTTTTACTTCTTTATCTACATAATTGAGGCTTTTTGGTAGAGGTGGGAGCACATGCAATTTTTGTGATTAATGCTGAGGGTTATTTATTGCGACCATTTAGACTTGGCTCAACCCTTTTTTTTTAAAAAAAAATATGACCAGGCTTACGTTTTATTATCCTAGGGTGAGGCATATGACATGAGCTGCACCTCAGCTCAAAATTTGAGGTTGTCAGATTTTTTTTATTACAAATATTAAAGATATGCCTCACACACTAGGCCTGTCTTTCTCCCCAAACTCTTGTGCATGAAAGACAGTTGCAAGCCGAGCTCCCTGCTCTTTGTAGTCACAGGTGTGATGGCTTTCATGTCGCCATTGTTGTTGTCGACCTCTGCCACTGTTGTTGTTGCCTTTTCCTTGTCAAAATATTTTGCAAGGAGCGCCTTAAGGCCTTAATTAGAAGTTTGTTAAAATATTTTAATTATTATTTGACTAAAAAGCTTTTAGTTTAAAACTTTAAATATAATATTTTTTTATATTAAAAATTGTTTACTTATATATAATAATATTTAGCTTGCTTGAGGCGTTTAATTTGTAGATAATAATATTGTCCGTGGAAGACGCCAAATTGATGGAGGGAGGGATTTTTTATTTTGTTCAGACGTTGATATGCTTGATGCTTAATATGTTTGGATGAGATATTTACTCTTCACATTTTAAAATTTGTACAATAGGGAGGGAGGTATTTTTTTTTTTTTAGGATGTTGATATGCTTAATGCTTAATGCTTAATGTGTAAAACTTGAACAATGCTGAATTAATAATAGTTGATTAAGCAGGATGTTGATTCATTAGGTGTGCCTGTCTTTCTCATCTGCCACTTTTGTTGCTGTAAAAAATTGCAGAACAATGCTGCTTAATGCTCCCTGCTACAGTTAAAATAATAAATAAATTGAATAACGCAATTCAAAATACAGTCTCGGATTCCATTATTAATCATAAATTGAAATATATTACAAATTTTTTTATTTATTTTGCATATTTTTATATTATTGCATAACAAATTTTATTCGGAACCAAATCAAAAATTTCTTTTTCAATATACGGTATGTTACAATCATTAAGTCAGTCATCACACATTCGACTGTGTAATCAATTTTTTACAGTTTTCATTGCAAAGAATGCTCTTTCAACTGTAGCAGTACCAATTGGTAAAGTTAATGCTAAGATAATAAGTCTATTAACTAAAGGACACACATTATCATTCTTTGTTTGAACCAACTGTTTCTTGGAGATGAGAAATTAACACTACTGTGTATATCAATAATATAAGTAGATAGTTGATACTTAAGCACCACAAGCTCAATAATCGAAAAATCATTTGGATATAATTTTGCAAGACGGATAAATTTCCTCTTATAAAAAAATCAAGAATAAATCACTTGGGTTTAAACATGCCACACAAAGAAGTAGCACAATACTTGCTTTAGAGAAATAATTGTTCAACCTCTTGAAGTTGCATGTCGACCACAATATAAAATAATTCAACATGATAATAATGTAAATCTGTCATTTTCTCACCTTTATGTGTTGACCGACAATTAGTTTTGAAAATGCATTTTATATCTGGAATATCAATATAAAAAACATGACAAAAACGAGACACTTCATCTAATAAAAAATTCCAGCCATTCTCCCTCATCATCTGTAATTGTTGTTTAGACACTTGCACTAATTTCATTGCATTCTCAATATCCTAATCTTTTAATTATAGGGATTGTGATAATTTATTTGTAATACCTAAAATATCAATCATTGAATGCATTGTAAAGATAAAGTCAAAAGATTCCATTGCACTGATTAAAACACCAGCCTGAACTGATTGTTGATTATGCACCCAATCCTCCTTTAGATAAATAGAAACTTCGATCAGAGAACCAATATTGATTGCCACATAATGTTGAATATGCTACTAAAACAATACAAAATAATTAACTTGAAAAATATATGGCCAATAATGATTTATCCACTTTTGTTTGAAAATTTCCTTGATGCCTAAAATACATCCTCCTCTTTTTCCAAAAAAAAAAAAAAAAAATTCTCATCAAATACTAAGTCATAATATGATTAAATCCAAAATATAGAAGTGCATCAAAAGAAATATCGAAAGTTCTTTGTTTGCTCCCAAAAATAAAATCAGAAGCAGTTAACTGTGATGAACTGATGCCTTTTCAAATTTGGAACTACTTGAGTGGCATCTTTTTTGAGCCTACAAAAACTGAAATAAATACAATTATAATTAAGAACGTTATTCCTCAAGTCATGTAGAATATGATAAGCATTGATTCATATACGATTCAAAGCTTTTAAAAAAATAAATTTTGTTGATTATGAAATTAATTGGAATGTCACATTATAAAATATGCAATAAGCCAATAACTATATTACTAGCTCAAATCAATTTTTAAAAGGGCTAGTAAGAGTTAATGGTTAACTAGTTTTTAAATATACCTCAAGGCTTAATTTTGGAAGGCAAACTACAAGAAGACGGAAAGTGTTATCTCTGAAAAATTCTTTAGTCAATTGTGCACATATGCTTCGGGCACCGGTTCAGCTTCATTGTTCCCATATAACAAAGATTTCAACTTCTAGAATATTTTACAAAGCTCAGCCATCTGTAGCGTTAAGGATATCCGGAATAATAATAATAACATCAACCAAAACTAACAAAGAAGTGGTAGAAACTGATGCACTATGCCATTTGCCATTCAATTGATGTTGATCAAAATCGATAAAATATTATTTAATGTATTTGTGTTTAAATTTATTAGTAATTATCATTTTTGTGAGGCACGCATGCAAAAATGAAAGTTTAGGAGTCTGATATGTAAATATATAGAAATTGCCACTTAATTTCTTGTAGAATCACCCTTGCCATTTAACCCTTCTAACTGTGTAGGTCAATTTGGTTGGTGCTATAACAGCCACAAGCCAACAACCTTTAGCTTCAGACCAATATCATACATTAGACAATAAAGAAGAAAAAAAATCCCTATAAATTTATGGAGCCGTTAACACATTCAGGCTTTATAGTTGCATAAATCTATGCTTCTTCGGTTTCCCTTGGCACTCCCACATCCTGTTTCCCTAGCCCATGGGATGGAGGGAGGGAGGAATTTTTTATTTTCTTAGGATATTGATATGCTTAATGCTTAATATTTGGGATTAACTATTTACTCCAGATTTTAAAATCTGTACAATACTTATTCCTCTATATAATTTTTAAATTTTTGATGCTTAAGCCTTACCTCGTAGATGAAAATACCTCAACATCCAATTGCATAATTTTAAATCTTGCTTATGACCCATGATTTTTTATGCTGCACCATCTTGGATTGCAAATAGGAGTCAATAAAAACATGAGGGCTTAAAAATAAATCATTGAAGTTATCGCACAAGCTTCTGCTATTCCACTCTTGTATCAATCCATGCAATAAAAATCAACTTCTGGATAATGCATCATGCTTTTGTTGAATAATAATAATTATAATAGTAGTTATAATAATGATAATATAGGCATGAGCAAGCTTCAAACTAAGTCGAGGTACTTCAACGTTCAACACTGAGGTTATGGAGTTAGTCTACAAATTTCTTCATATAGTTTTCTCTGTTGAGATCTGTAAGTGTTGACAAAATTGGCCTCAATTGAAATACAGAATAAGAAATTATAGGATCCATGCTAAACCAGGGTAAATATGTTTTGCGGATTCATGTGCTAAATAAGGGAAAATGTGTTGTGTATTCTTGTGCTTGACATGGAGGATGATAGGAAGTATTCCCTTCTCCCACTCGTCTAGGATAGGGGAAGTTTTAGACAGCAATCCTAATTTTTTTAATTATTTTGTAATTAGTAAATTCTATTTTTTTAAGGTAGTTTTGCATTTAAATATTCATTGGGGAGTGAACAAAACAGTTTTTTCTAATCACTTCCTTCTATCTATGATCTCCATCACTAATTATCATGTATAAATCATGGAAGGATAAAGTTGTCAAATTTAAAAGTAGAAAAACATGTCTGCTGACTAGATGCATTGATAATACCATTCACCTATGTATAAATAAACAACCCCATATGTTTGTAAATGCATAATCACAATGCTACACCAATTATGAACCCAAGGATCAATCAATCAGTGATGCTGGCAACCTCAGCTACTCAATCTCTTGAATACTCTGTATACATTCTCAGTTGCTCTCCTTTCGTTTGATTTGTTCTTCTATCTGTCAAGATGGAAACCAATCCCTTCAAAATTGTTGTCAGGGATCAACATCATAGATGGAGTTTTGCTCACAACCACCAAGGGAAAAACACTTGACAAGGTCACTTCATTGTCCTCATCATGCTAACATCTGATACACATGCAATACATGTGTGATCTACTCAAAATATTTATAACAACACAAGGCATATTCACTATGTCTATAAATGCACGGAACTATTATATCCAAATAAACTGTTATACAATTATCCTGTCCAAGGCATCAACGAATGATCCAACGCTTTTGAATCTTCAAAATCTAAGAAATTTTATTAATCTAAATCTAGAATTCAATGCAAGGTTAATCATGGAAAAGGGAATGATCTTTTATTCAATGGCAGTCACCTCAAAAGTTATGCTCAATTTTCTGCAATAGTATTTTTCTCACGCTCTTATCTTCTCTTTGAAATCGTCAATTTTGTATCTCAAACCCTTGGCAACTTCCAAAGTAAATTTAAAATTCTAGTGTTTCTATTTCTTCCTATTTATGTATTATAAATTCAACAAATTAATTAAAAATTTTCTTTAAAGTATTTCCAAATTAAGTAGCTAAATCACATTTGTTTTACAAAGCCACAAAGACAGGTTTGTAATACAAAGGAGATAATACTTGTATGAAAGCAAGAACAAAAACATCCATTGTTAGAAATGATACGAAGGATTTTTTTTAATTATGCATACCATCAATTTCTGCTCCTAATAAGAATAGGTGCAGGCTGAGGATATATAAAAATACCACCATATTGTTCTTTTGATGAAATGATAGGGTGTTTTATGTTTGTGCCTTAACCTGTAATAGTTACATAGATGTGTACCCCCTTCTGTAGCTTATTTTATATTATATTCATGATGAGTGCTAGTTTCGTTTATTGATGATTGGAAATAGGACAGTGCAGCAAAAAGATTTTACTTATCATCTACCATTTTTGAATTATGCTCGATATTTTATGACATTGTCTGTTTTTAAGAATTTAAAATTAGAGAGAATCGTTTTAGATGGTTTGATCACATTAAACGTCAATCATATGATGATCCAGTTAGGAAAGTATATATTTTAGAATCGACTTATGTTAAGAAAAGTAGACACAAACCTAAAAAGATTTGGGCATATTATATAAAAAAATATTTTAATTTATTAGAATTAAATGAAAATATGACACTCAATAGGACACTGATTAAATGAAAATATGACACTCAATAGGACACAAGAAAGGAAAAGGATTCATGTAGTCGACCCCACTTAGTGGGATAAATGCTTCTTGTATTGTTGTTGTTATGGTTCTAATATTTCTTTATGCATTCCCGTTTTTAATTATCACTATCATGTCTTAACCCAACTACTTTGGGTTGGCACTTTGAAATCTTATTCTCTATTTACTCATACTAAGTGTTGTATAAAATGTTATTACTAATTTAGTGCAACATGTTTACTTACATTGTAACCATTTAATTTCATAATTATTTGAAATTGATTCGTTGTATCAATATATTCTATAAACCTTGGTCTAGGTCTATATCTTATCTTCTATATTTACTACTATTTTTTTCTATCTAACATAATCATTTCATCTATTTTCTTCCTATTAATGATTATCCATCTTATCATTTTCATTTCTAATAAACTTATTTGCCAATAATATTGACTAATTATTGCAATTTACAGTCATTAAAGCTACATACCATACGGTTGTTTTTTTTTTTACTTTTCTCAGGTTTTTTATTTTAATTTTTTTCTATTATTTTTCTTCGTAGGCATCTTTATAAATAATACTAAAGATATGTATCTAATATTGATTCTTAACGCAATCCTATTATTATTGGAAATTTTTTGGTCAATCCACACTTACTTTAATGCCAATTAATTTTTCATTATGCATATCTTAAATAATTTTAAGATTCCTTTGACGTAAACTTTTTTTCATGATATAAATCAAAGTGTCTATCATGATCAATGAAAATCATTATTTGTTATTTTTTTATATTTTTATCTTCAGTTGTCTTGGTTCAATTAGAAATAACCTAAATATTTATTCCTGATTGAGAATTAAGAAAATAAAAAGCTTCTCAACAATTAACCATAAAATTAATTATAATTTTGAATTTAAATTACTTATATTCAACATTCAAACACTTTAACCCATATCATGGCCTTTACTGCACAACTAACAACATAATTCAGTTTCTGTTCTTTTTGTACTAGGATGAGTTTAATTTTATTGCATGAATCTTTGATTTCACTCATCACGAGGAGTAGCTCAATAAAACTAAATTTAGATGACAAATACAACTAAAATATTATGCATAATATAATTTTATTATGTAGTTGTATTTGTCTTCTAAATTTAGTTTTATTATTTAATAGTTAAGTTGTGCTGAGAGATGCCATACGATGTGTGAAATTGATGACATTTGTAATTAAATTAGCCCCATGTTGATACAAAACAACATAGAATTTTTTTTTATTGTGCTATTGTTTATTTTAAAATGATTATTTTATCCAGGATTTATATTTTTATTTTTTTAGACGTTCTTTCTTTACTAATTGATGTGAATGATTGATGCTACTTTATGCTATTCACAGTGTTAGCAATGTACAGAAGGTTGTTAAAGCTAGAAAAGGAAGCATGTTGCTCGCATTAGCAATGGTAATGTTGTTCAAAGTTAAAATAACTATCTGGCCTCTATATATGGAATTTTTTTCCTAATGATCCTGTTTTGGATACTCAGCTCTTTCCATTTACATTGCTATTAGCTGGTGTTCTTATTTGGTGCGTATCTATCTAAGGTTGTTTCTTTTGATTATATGTTATTGTGGGTTTTTTTGTAAGATAGGCAATTACATTTTTACTCAGGTGCTACCTTTCTCCTTCTGACGTAATGGGAAATTATCCGCACTTGCTTATCACTGGAACCGGCATGGCATTTGGATACCTTGTGGTAAGATTGATCTATTTTTTTACCATTTAATTACATTCTCATCTTTCTTTTTTGCTTCAATTGTTTGATAGTTCCATCAAAATACAAGCTTTTAATACATGAAGATTTACATAGACACTATTCAATTCTTATGTATTAACATATTTAGCACTTAAATTTAAGTTTTTGGATACATGCCACTTTAAAGAATATTTCCTTTTTAAAAGTTAAAATAGTGGTATTTTTGGTGTGATATGACAGATTTGGATGATATAAATTTAGAAATTAAAGTTTAGGTTTTAGACATGTGAATAGATAAGAATTGGGTGTTATGTATGTAAATGCCACACGTACTTTGTGAGAAGAAAGTTCACAATCAGGAATAAATAACATGAAGTGAATATAGTGATATGAGTCAATACTATTAGTATTGGTATACCGCTGAAAGGGAATACAAAAATAAACGTAAATTGAATTATCTTGCTAGTTGTACGGTAAAGGCCTTGATATGGGTTAAAGTGTTTGAATCTTGAATACATGTAAATTGAAATTCAAAAGTATAATTAATTTCATGGTTAATTTGTGAGAAGTTTTTATTTTCTTAATTCTCAAATTGGGAATAAATATTCTGAAATAATATTATTGATATGTGTCAGTACTTGTGAAACACAAACACCAACACGACAAGGTATGATACAACGAGACGGCATAATTGTAAAAAGTAGGACTGACGTGAACATATTTTTTTTATATTTAATAAATTATTAATATAGATATATATTTTTAACATTTTCTACTAAAGACATCATAAAATAAAATATGCATACATTTAGGAAACTTTATAATGATAAATCCAAATTACATGATTTATTAAATTTTATTTGTTAAATCATGGGTGCAACCATATACCACCTAAAATTGAAAATCTTATAATAATTAAAGGAATCCTTCCAAATAAAAGAAAAAAGAAACAAACCTTCACCGTGCTTGGTTCAACTATCAAAGAGGTGGGAACCTTGGAACGTTGGGCTGGATCGCGATGACGACGAGATTGCTTCGATTAGAGTTATTCGACGACCTCATCGCTCGCTTCAACTTGCCCAGTTTCAATCGATGACCTCATTGTGCAGCTTTGACGTAGGCTGGGTTGACGTAGGGCTTCGATGGCGACTGTGGACCACTCGAGAATGTTGTAGAGGTATCGAGGACTGCTAGAGAATGTTGTGTCGAGTGGTGCCGAGCCGCGCCATCTGCAGTTTCAAATGCCAGTTAAGTCTCCAATATGTTTTAAGGTGTGTCAGATACTTATCTATTTGTGTTGAACACTTGTCCATTTCTTACATGTGTCAAACACGGGTATGACATCTGTTTTGAGGTGTCAATGCTTCCCAGGTCAGTAGTAATAGTGCTGATTACCCTATTTTGTAGATGAAGGAAAGCATTCATTGAATTATGTTATTAGTTATACTGTAAAGGCTCGTTAAGAGCTGAAAGTGTTTAGTGTCGATTAATAAATTGAAATTTAAGCTGATTCAAATTCAAATTTACAGTTCCTTTCATGTCATTTTAGTCAGTTAATAAAAAAAGCAAATTAATTAAATTTTTATATATTAACTAATTAAATTGGAAATTGAATGTTAACATTACATAATATATAATGTGATAGTTTAGTAATAAGTAAATAATTGTATTTTTAAATAAAATAACTGTGATTTCTATTTGATAGTTATTTATCTGTATATTTGAACTCATTTTAAAAAAATAATGGCATATGTGATGTAACAATTAAATAATAACTAAATGTTTAATGTTTTCAAAATAAAGTGTCACATGTTATGTTATGGTTTGCTATTTAATATATTCAAATTTATAAGTAATTTTGTATTTAATGTGACAATTTATTTGCGTTTTTTAAAAGGAAGTGTCATATAATTTTTACTCATCAAATATATTTGAATTCAAATTAAAAATTTTGCCATGCTAATTCATAAAATTTGTCATTTGCCACCTTATGGAGTCATGAATACTTTAGATCCAAATATACTGGACAGAAATAACCTTATTTTTTGAGAATCCCTCTTGTTATAATATTTTGATGGTTGAAGGGTTGTAAGCTAATATTCTATTTGGACTGAAATAATTTGCATAGCAACTTAACTGACACAGCACATCTTTCTTATTGAATGCACGAGATTCTTCTGCTTGATTAACTTCTATGCATTTTGAGTGGCTATTACATGCAAGTTAAGTAGCCACAAGGTCAGACAAACCCTCTTTTAAACTGTTATTTATAGTTTACCCTTTCAATTTCTCCCGAGTCTTGATTCAATTGTGGACTTGTGTATCAAAGAGCAACGTCAGCTTGATTGTTGGCGGAGTGAACTTCGCTTTCTTACATTTATATCAAAGACCACTATTTTGATTTTAAATGGTGAAATATACATTTTCATGCATAGCTAAGGTGGCACATATGTAAAAATTGAAGTTTAGGTGTAGATGTGTAAATAAATTATAATTGAGTGGTATGTATGCAAATCTTCCTAACGAATTTTGTATGGTAATCACACAAAAATATTTCCTTTTTCCTGGGATATGATTCTTTATGTTTGTTCTCTAGCAATTACTAAAATAAATGCAAACGCGGTTTGAAGGTTCTAAGGTGGATCCTTGATGAGCCGAACATGAGCGAGCCCAGGCTCGGCTCTTTAAAAAATACCATTGTTCGTGTTCGACTCGTTTATATTTCAAACAAAAAAACTTTGTGTTTTGCTCGTTTGCTTAGAGAGCTGAACACGAGCTTTTCGCGAACAAAGAGTCATTTCGACAACCATTGTCGTCCATGCAGTCGTTTAGGGTGTAAACAAGTCAAGCTTGAGCGAGCCCAAGTTCGGCTTGTTAAAAAATATCTTTTTCCATATGAAACAAACCGAGCAATGTCATGCTCCCACCCAAAACAATCAGAAGGTCTCGTATTATTATGAGAGATCCTTTTTAAAGTTATGGGTAGGAAGTAGACAAGAGAGGAATCATCACCTGTGAATTCTATATGACGTGGATGGTGTAGGTGTCTCAGGAGTTGGGATAGATCGAGATAAGAAAGTTGTTGGCAAGAGTGGCCCTACAACACAGTTCCCTAATTTTGCTTCCGCCTTGTATACATTGTCAGCTCCCTCAACCGATTCATCTCACATAACATGATAAGATATCACTCCCACATGCACTAATCTCTCACCATTACTCACCCCATCTTGCCCCATACCTCTAGTATCTAGTGAGTCACTAAATGATGAGTTCACCTCTAGGGCAAAGTAGAGTTCAAGTTCTCTGAATGATACATTCATGCTCACAAATAGTCTCTTCTCTATCAGAATCCAACAAGAGTACCCCTTCTGGGCAGCAGAATAACCCACAAGAAAATACTTTAAAGTGCTGAGATTTAGTTTCTCTATTGATGGTTTGTTGTTATTCACAAAACATACACAATCAAATACTTTTAATAAGAGGATCCTGCCAATGTTTCTTTTCAACATATGACAAAGAGATTTTCAATGCAACACTTTTGAGAGCATTCTGTTGATCAATTGAACAACCATCAAAACTGCTTGCCTCCACAAGTGCGTTGGGAAATTCATAATTATCATCATGCTTTGTTATTGTTTTATGTCGGTGTGTACAAACATGTGATTTGATACTGTATTTCTTGAGCTGACAAGTATTTCCAAAATACCTTGTTATATTCCGTCCCATTATCAAACCTCGATACCTTCACTACTGCACTATATTAACTTTGAGTTGTCTTGTGGAAATCTTTAAAGCAAGAAAATACACTACCTTTGTTTTTCATCAGATACAACCAAAAAACATGAGAAAAAAATTAACAAGTCACAAAATATCGACATCATTCATTGAACTCATAGAGCAAGCTCCCCAAAATCAGAATGTATTAAATATAAAAAAAACACATGAACTCGTATTCCCAGATCTGATATAAGAACTTCTAGTAAGTTTGCCAAACTCAAATGCATCACATACAAATTTTGTTTGTCTTTTGATATAAAGGTGGATACAAATGATTCTATGAACTAAAATAACAGTGTCTTCTATGTTTGTGATGTAGTAGTAACAAATCATCCACACTCCTTCCAGATCCCCTACTTCAACACTTTACCATGAATGTCAAAATCAAGTCCATCCCCTCTTTATCTATATACCAAAGTTTAATGTGCCATGTTTTCGTTCCAAGTGTTTGACCCGTCCCTTTCTCTTGAAAGAACACTTTAGAAATATCAAATGAAAAACACGTTTTTGTTGGAGAATAATGACATCGATGTATAAAAGGTGCACTGAAAAAGAATGAGCATGCAAAACATTGAATAAAGTCATATAATCGATACACATCACTGTACCATTACCAACTATATGTTTTATTGTACTATCAGCAATCTTGATAAGGGATTCTGGTGTATTGCCAGGTAGCTCCCTCTTCCACCTCTTCGACTCCCATGACCACGACCACTTGTCTCTCTCCTTAGGTGGCCTAAGACAGACCTTGCTTAGATGGTTTATTTCACCACAGTTGTAGCATTTGCGAGTCTCCCTCTGGACACCTATCATACCTGAGTTCGAGGCAACTAAAGTTGCTTGCATACTTAGAAGTTCACTCGACTTAGCGTGTAACCTCATGCGACTCTTGTCTTGTATCATCGCAGCGATGGCCTCACCCAATGAAGGGATCGTCACCTGGGCTATGAGGACTGATCTCCTCTGATCAAATGTCTGGTTCATATGAGCCGAAAACTGCATAGTTCTCATCTGTGCAAATACCTCTCTCTTCTTGGATCATCACAACTCAACATTGGTGAGAAGTGATCAAGATTTGTCTATGGAATACTCCCGAGTCGATTTGTCACTCTGTATCACTTCCTCTATCTCACGATGAATCTGAACTTCACGTGGTTCTCAACTCTAGCATAGATTTTCTTCAGCTCAGATATCCCTCATCTTTAGAATGTCATCTACAGATGATGCAATCGGCGAAACCATCGAGTTAAGTTGTCATATGTAGAGTAGGGCAAGTGTGGTCCTCCACTCATCTTCTCAACACTATCATCCTATGGCTCAATCTTGACTACCGTCATATGTTCCTCTAGTTTCTTTATTTCTAGAGCAACCTCGCTCCATTGAGACCAACTTAGATATATGGCTTGTCCATCAAGCTTCAGATCCGCAGAGGGAGATCTACTTTCACTTGTATTGGAGTATTTGTTGAGATAGTTGCTCCTGTCGAGCTATTAGACTCTTGTATGAGCCTGATCAAGACCTTCAGAAATTTAGGTTCTATCTTCTCCAAAAGTTCCAATCGTTTCCCTCCCACACTATTTCTGTCTCCTAAAATTTTCAATCACAAGGCTACAAGTCTAGATTGCACAAAAGAGAGAGTGAGGTAGCAACAAAAGTCTCACAACAGAGGCTCACTCGCTCGGGCAAGGCAAAATAAAGTCCTAATATATGCTTCACTGCTTCTTGCCAATACCCTCTCCTGCCTTCCTTTCCTTTCTTGTACTGCCCTTGGAAACGCAACTACAAGATTACATGATATGAAGATATTTGAAAGTTCCAGTTTCTTCTTCGCTCTATTCGTCGAAACTGGAATCGCAACCTGCTCCTTGGCTACCTCTGCACATTCGTGCGATGCAAGAGTCGCAAAAGCCCTAGCCTCATCTTTTCTCCAATCAAACGCGACCTCTCCTCCAACTGATTGCCCTTCTTCTACTCTAGTCATGTCCAACTGGCGAGGGGCAAGGACGGATTGCTGTGCACGAAGATTCCCGAAACTTCTGTGTTTGCAGGATCTAGCCGATGCCAGAATCCCTCATCGAAGCCTCCCTTCCACTCTGCGACAACATCGAGTAGTACTGTAGGAACCGCTAGGTTAGGGTTTAGCTCCGATACCATAAAGATATAATTGCTCTAAAAGACTTGGTTAATTTCATTAACGACGGGCTTTTATAGAGCCTGACTACTTATAAATCAAATTCTAGACATCATCTGTTTATAAATAGGATCTTAAATTATATACAAATCTTAACCATAAGCTTAAGATTTTTGGTTAAAATTTTTTTGGTCGCTCTTGAATCAAAATCGGAACTTTGATCCCCCTTTATTTATTGCTTGCTAATAATAAAGCTTAGAGATTCCCTCATCATCTTTGGCTTTATTTATTTATTTATTCATTTTAGTTTCGTACAAGCACCAGATATTTCTTCTTATTATTTTGTCCGTCAATTTTCTGGTTTTGTCATTAAAAGTCATTAAATTTCATACCACAACATAGTTTTAATTTTAGATCTTTCATCAAAATTGGTTTAAGCTGTGCACTTTGTAAGTGATGTCTAAGCCAACACTGCCTACTGCTCATGAAAGTCAGAACAGCTGCGGAGTTACTTGCAGGTGAGAAGAGGCAAGTGTTTATTTGAATTAGCATTAACATCAACCCTTACACAGTCTTAGGCTGGAAATGTGAGACGGCTGGGAATTTGAGAGAGAGATCTCAAAGTATAGATCTTGAGAATTCATGTAGACTTCTAATATCCTAAACTCTATTTCACGTCATTTCTTATCATATGCTTGAATCATGCACGCATGCATCATTGTTGAAAGCATTGCTCTTAATTTTTTAAGCATTTCATCCATAGTTCCATATGATAAAAACATTTGATAGTTTTCTTATTTTTATTTATTATTTTTTGGCAGGGGAGAATGATTCTAGCGCACTTGTGTGATGAGCCTAAAGGTTTGAAAACTGGGATGTGCATGGTATGCTCATTTCACATCCAACAACAATGGATTTCCTTTCCATTTATTTTGAACTTGTAAACAGGCAAAAACTTGTGTTGATTTAGTTTTTTTGTATTTTTTCCAGTCATTGCTCTTCCTTCCTCTCGCAATAGCCAACGCGCTTACTGCCTGGCTTAATGATGGGTATGATATCTTTGAGCCCATCTTTCTTTTTTTTTTCTTTTTTTTTTTTTTACTTGTGTTGTTTTTTAAGATATTCTAATATTTACATGTTAGTAACTTGCTTTCTACAATCTTTTTCTGTTTACAGAACGCCTCTTATTGACGAACTTGTCATTCTCCTTATGTATTGTGCATATACTGGTAGGTTACTGAATGATTGTTTTTTCAATTAATGCACAAAAGTGGAATTTCAAATCTTTTAATTGAGTTATTTTATGATATAATTTGCCGTTTGGTGAATGTTCAATTTAAAGGTCACATAATCAGTCTGTTTGTGAGATATAGGCTTGTTGTTTTTGTTGTTGTTGTGGTATAATTGGTCTGTTTGTCTTTATCTGTACCTTGAGAAATGGAGGGCATATCTTTTTAGTGATGTTTTTTTAGTTGATATGAGGCTAAAATAAAAATAAGCATATGGCATTATTTATGTATTTATTTATTTATTAGGTTGTGAACTCCATGTAAATGACGATTGATAAAATTCAGGTTGATACTTTAGTGACCTATATGCACATTCCTTAAATTGCATAATTTAGCTTAATAAATGCTTTGCAGGTAAACTAACGGATTAAATAAAAGGATGATTTACATGCATAACATTCAATTCCTATTCATTTAATCTAACACACACCTAAACTTGCAATTTATACATATGTGCCATTTTACTTTTGCATGGAGAGGTGTATTTCATTATTTTAAAGTTAAAATGGTGATATTTTTTATGTGATATGAAAGATTTAGGTGGTATAAATGTGAAAGTCAAAGTTTAGGTGTTAGATATGTGAATATATCGAATTCAGGTGGTATGTATGTCAATTTAAACATTTAAAATTGCTAATTATAAAGTGATTCTTTTTTATTTATACTTAGCCATTTACAACTTTATATTCTCCATGTGATCCACACGGTTGAGATCAGTACCTCCTAATCTGGATTAATTAAGTTATTATTAAAATTATTTCATTTGAATTTGCCACTTAGCTGGGCATGGCTGATCACATTTTTTACAATCTGGAACAGCTGGGCTCTACTTTCATTTCGCAACTTCAGTCATCCATGAAATCACAACTGCGCTGGGCATTTACTGCTTCAGGTAATGTGTTTATGATATCATAGAAAAATTAATGCTTACAAACTGACCAAATCAAATTTAATGTGTGATTTTCTTTGAATGCCAGGATTACTAGGAAAGAAGCATAAGATCCTCATGTTTGGTTAGTTTGTTTTCTCTTTTCATGCAATTTTCCTTATTGGTGGTGAACTTGCAAGCAGCATGAAATCTGAAGAACTATTCTCTCCTTTTTTTTGTGTTTTTGGTAAATTTTCCATCATCGAAATGATTCATTTTATTTGTGTAATTTTGATCCATTTCCTGATCTCGGAAAATAAAAAGAAACATGACAAATGTATTGGTAGGATTTTAAATATTTTTTCATACGGAATATTTTGGAATGCTGTAACATATCTTGTTTTTAGAAGGCAATTCCTTTAGCTATTGAAAATCTATCTGGAGAAAAAAGAACTTTGACAATTTATGTAATAAGCTTTGCCTCTATTATTTTATGTTGTGTTAGAACATACCTTGTCATGTTGATATCGTTTAAATTTCACAACAAGCAGGTTTTACCGAGCAAGACATGTGCATGTCATTATATTTGTAGCACTGCCAGATTTCATTTTAGGCATTATCAGGCTATTATATTGATGAGATGTGTCTTGTTCTTTAGCCGGTTCCTTGAAATCGCCTTTATGGCGGACCTTTTAGAGGACTAAAGTACTTAATATTTTCTGGAATCATAGATTGAGATGAGTCGGTTCCTTAATATTTTGTAGAAACAACTGAACTTGTGACTTATTAGAATGAATTAATTAATTCATAGATGAATCTAAGCAGATATATTTTAGTGGATTTATTATTTTATAACGGTGGAAATTAGATTGATCAGAGTGCTTGTGAAATTGTTTTCTCAATTGATACATGTATCGTAATGATTTAATCGTCATAGGAGAGTTTTATTTGGTTTTCATTCAAAATATTATTATGGTGGTGTATAATATACCATGATATGTTTGGGCTAATCTTTAGGAATGTTATTGATGTATTTTTATGCTTGAGAGATTATGTCTCTTGCATTGAGTGACATACTACTAGTGTTTTCAATGGTATCAACGAGTGTAGTTCCTTTGGTGAGATTATGTCCAATACTATACTACTCTAATGGCTGCTTATACTTGTCCAAATCTACTTCTTTTCTTATCCATAACTTGTTATTTAGTTTGTTTTATAACCTTTACCATTTATTATGGAATATATTGAGTTTGCTACTTTCACTATTTGAATGAATATGTTTTGCTACGAACTACACCAATGTCTCCAAATGACAAGCTAGCATGGTGTGAATTTTAATTAAAAAAATTTTTTATCATGATCATTTAACTTTCAAAATTCAGTTAAAAATATTCACTTAATTTTTCTTTGCACAATTGCCCTAGAGGAGGTATTGTTTGTTTTGATTTAAACCCATACTAGACTATGAAAAGTTAAGGAAATTTAGGTCATCACATAACAAAATATATTGCATTAAATATTAAAATTTAATCTTTATTTATAAAACAAAGTATCATTTTCCTCTCATAATATGTAAAGTGGCGCCCTTATTTGTCGTCTCATTGCCAACTCATCATGAGTGGTGTATCATGTTGGCGCACGACACTAACATATAATGATCAAGTCATCATGATAAGTGATGTGTCATGTTGGCGCGCAACATCATATGATGATCTAGTCGTCTATGCATTTTCCAACATTCTATTCCTAAAGCATGCTAATAGAGGAAAAAATATTGCTTCTGGCGAATCCCATACATTGAAAGAGCGGAGGAGAGAGAAAAAAAACTGGTGTATTGCGTTCATTGTCTGGACGCAACTCGCATCCGGATTCTGGACACAACATTTTTTTTGTATTGAAGTCACCCGTGTTGTAAATCAAGTCACCCTTGAGCTTGATTAATTGTATTAAATTCAAGTATGAGTTCAAGCTGGCTCAAGAGTCTGCCTGTTTATTATAAAAGAAAAAAGAAATAATAAGATATCACTTAGTATGTGATAACAAGATTTTTTTTTTGAATTTTAATACATTTTGAGTGTATTTAATATTAATATTTTCTTTAAACTAGCTGGCTAACAAACCAACCAGTCGAGTTAGATTTAGCATGAGCTTGGCTTGTTAGCTCCTCGACCTCAGCTCACGAGCCACTTATCGCAACTTACATCCAATCTCTTTCCTAATCCGTAAAAAAAATTATGTAATTGAAATCTAAATTTTAAATTTAAATAATTAAAATATTACATATAATCTTTCAATTATTTGACACCTAAAAAACCCCAATGGTTAATATAATAAAATACCCCTAGCTTTTGACTTTGATCTTATCCATTGTTTTATTCGGTATATTTCTATTTATATATTTAGATCGGGACTAGTTTATGATATTTATAACATTATTTTATAAACGAAAATGATTAGATCTAAATATTTCTCATATATTTCTATATATTAAATATATATTTCATGTAAATAGGATGTAAATCTTTAATTTTACATTAAAAAAATTATTATTATATTTTTTTCATTTTACAGATTTTCTATTTAAAAATTTTTTGTGTCACTAATTGTTATTTGACAAGAAATTTTTTTTTGAGCGGTATTAATTAAAAAAAAAATAAAATTTAGATGCTATAAATATAAATACAAAAGAATTGGGTGGTATTTATTTAAATATTCCTTTTAATAAAAATGAAAAAAATAGATATAAAGAAAGAATTTCCTCGCATAGAAAAATCTAAAGTAATTCAAAGACAGTGATTGATCAACATGACATCTGCTTCCAAGAATGCATATATGGCATCGAGCATGAATAATCTTTACAGTGACGACAAGGCTCATTATTCAGTGGGCTCGAGATATATCTCATCACATTTAAGAGGACATGGATTTGAAATCATATATTTATATTCCCGACCATCGAAATCTTTTTTTAATTGCAATGAATCATAGAGCTATTAAACCTTATTTTAGGATGAACATAATATATATAAATAGTTAATTATAAACTACTTTTATACAGATCCAAAAACTTGAAAATTTATTAAAAGATGAATTCTTACCAGAAATGTCGACAAAAGCAAAGGGACATTAAACGCCAATTCAAAGCGACCGGCCTGCAACAAGCCCGAGATGGGACCAACACACAAAGTGGCATGGTACTTACGAGATGCATCGAAGCGAGTTCATGGAATCGGCGCAGTCCATCGCGGCGGCGTCGTAATCCCGCTGATTGCGACCGGTTCATACCCGTAATCCATCAGCGGATTTTCCTCCAACTCGTCTTCATGATCGTACACGAATTCTGGCATCTCGATATCGATCCTCCTCGAGTACTCTCCCAGAAATTCCAATCGGCTCACATAACTGAACTTCCCATACAGCCTTACTCAAAGATGCAAAACCAAAAGTTCAAAAACATCTGTGAACAAAACGAAATCAAACAAGATTCCGAATATGTAAATTGATTTTAACTTACCCGGCGCTGAAGAGAAATCGGCCGAATGTAGCGAAGAAGAGACGGGCCCAGAGGCCGGGTTGAACGAAATAAACGACCTCCAGGCTGTCCTTAACGGCGGCAGGCAAAGATTCGTAGATCGATCGGATGAACAAAACGCGGGAAAGTTATCCGGTCGATTAAAGGACGTGTGCACGTACACGATGCAGAACGGCGCCTCTCCGATCTCAGGAAAGATCCTCCTCTCCAAATATTTCTTCAGCGCTTCCTTTCCTTCCGCACCCTTCAAAACCTTAGCTGCCAACCTCGGATCTCTCAATAAGAAATCTCACAAATCGAATAATGAAAACGATTCGATTAGAAATTAGGGATTTACCCGGGAAGAACTTGCCGATGATGCGGAGGATCTTGCGGTCGGGCTTCTCAGGGTGGTCTTGAACCTTGAATACCTCTAGTTTATCGAGAAGAAGGTCGTGCTCCGTCGATGGCAATGCGGAGTTCGTATTGCTGCTGCTCATTGCGGGGAACTTGTGGCTTGAACCTATGAATAATTTTTCGCGAGGAAGAAGGCGAGCGGGGCAGTGGGTTTATATAGGACCAAGAGCGGCGAGAGATCATATCCGCTACGGGCGTGCCAGATTTTAATTGAAAGCTTTACATACATACCTGTCAATTATTACGTATTTACATATATTAAACATATATTTAACTTTTTGATAGATGCTACATTGCTTATAATGAAAATATTTATTTGATGTTTTAAATTAAAAGAATGATGCGGTTATGTAAATATGTAGAAATTGGGTGGCGTGCATGTAAATGCCGCTTTTTTAATTTATCTTTCCATGTAAATGCCCGTTTTTATTTATTTTTCATTGTTACGGGCAAGAAGACGGCGGGTACTTAACACGTGCTAGTAATAGAGTTCTTCCGTTTGGGCCGTTTATGCTTCGGTCCGCTGTAGGTAAACTTATCGGAATCGGTAATTGAACGAATAGGAATCATTCAAGAAGGAATCTGTAAATTTACAGTTCCACGTGGCATATTATTATTTGTCTGTGTCCGTGAAATTTGTTTTACATTTTCCTCGGAGATGCACGACAACAGAAGATTGAAAGTACGGCTCGGAGTCGGTTTATTGGTAGCCAATGAGCGCGCACAGGGATGAGGCGGTGGGCCCCAAAAAAAATATTACTAGGTTCCCGACTCTGAAATTAAAAATTGCCACCAAAATAAATAAATCTTAGGGTTTCTTTGATAAAACTTTATCGGAATGTTTGGGAGGCACAACTGAAATTGTGGAGATCTTTTGTTCTAAAATGGTAGATATATAGGTTTTTTTTTTTCGGAGAGCTCAATGCCTATGTGCTCGATGATTAGCATTGAAACGCTAATTCCAATTCATTGACACCCAAAGTCAACATCACAACATTATCCAAGGCAAGTGTACGAGATAGATTTAGCGTCAAGGCGACACTGCTATCAACGACCAGCCTCTTGGATCATAATACAAAAAAGACAGTTGTGGTGGCAAGAACGTTGAGCCGC
This sequence comes from Phalaenopsis equestris, assembly GCF_001263595.1. Taxonomy (NCBI): domain Eukaryota; kingdom Viridiplantae; phylum Streptophyta; class Magnoliopsida; order Asparagales; family Orchidaceae; genus Phalaenopsis; species Phalaenopsis equestris. The sequence continues at coordinate 739,528 of NW_018164538.1, forward strand.
AATGTCGTTAGTTGACGTCACAACACCAGATTTGAGTTTCACAACTTAAGTTAGCATCACGGGGCCATAGCTGCAAAAAACTTGGTGAGGTAACCCGACATGATAGTTGTTGAATGCAAAATTTGAAACTTTTTGAGATAGGAGTGATTTTAGGAGTGTGGACAGTTAAAGAGGAGGATGTAGAGAGTTTAAAGAAGATAGGGTAAGAGTCATTTATGTGAGTGGGTGCCTCAATGAGTGTCTGGTGTGAGGAACTCTTTGTATGAAAGTTTGAGTGATTTAGTGTGAGTGAATGCCTACTGTATTTCATCATCATTATTGATTATTTATTCAAATGAATGGAAACTAAGCCCTGGACCAAGATCACAATTGTTGTCATTCACAATTTTGTATGGAGAAGGCCCTCCTCTTTCTCTCTCTTTTCTCACCCCTTATATATGAGAGAGAAAAATCTCCAAATTAATTAGTGTAATATGTATTTTTATTTACTCAAAAGTTTTTCTATAGTATTTTGATGAGAATATTGTGATGTCAATGCTATGTATAGCCAGCTAATTTCAGATATTGTCGATACGAAATCCATCCTTGGTCTATGAGTCATTGAAGCTTGTCTAATCGATCACGATGGTTTTTCGAATTGCTACCCCTATACTCAAAGTTTTTTTATAGTATTTTGATGAAAATATTGTGATGTCAATGCTATGTATAGCCAGCTAATTTCAGATATTGTTGATACGAAATCCATCTCTGGTGCATGAGTCCTTGAAGCTTGTGCTGATCGATCACGATGGTTTCCTCAAATTGCTAACCCCATATAAGTTGGTTATATTATTCTCTAAAGGTGAGAATGATCAGATCCGCTGCTTTAACAAGTTTGCTTGATTCAACCATTTCGGCGGATGAGCTCAATTCAGCCACTTCAGCAGAATGTATCAATTTAGCGAGAGAATTTTTTTTCTGAAAATTCTTCTATATCAATATTTGTGTATACATAAATATCAAATCTCATGTATTTGATAGAAAAATACATAGAAATCATGTATTGTGTACGTAAACTCCTCATAATTTTCATTTCTCTCTAATGCTCTCTCTTAAGAATTATATGCCCCCTGCCTCTCAAATCTGTCTTCAAATTACAAGTACGGCTACAACTTTAATTGTTCAAAATTATATTTCATGTTAACATGCATTGTAGAATTTTTAAATTAGTCATTATTTATCATATTCGTTGAGTGCCCGAAAATTTATAATCATAGAGTAATGAATTAATGTTTTAATGTTTTATGAAAATTCATTACTCTAACCTCAAGACAGGAAAAATAGAGTTATAATTTTACACAAAGAATTACATTTTGATTATACGCTTTAACAAAGAAAATCTTGACAGTCCGATCAAAGTGATTAATATTCATGTATTAATTGCACACAAAACTATATAAATAGTTTCACCCCTCTCATGAGAGAAGGAAAGCTTGAGGGTCGAAGAAAAGATTGAAGCTTTGAGAATAAGTTGAGGTTCAACACCACTCCTGCCGCCATCGCCGACCGTCGACCACAGTCGAGCATCGTTGACCACTATCTACCTCCACTTGTTGGCCACTGTCGATTACCATCGATTGCTGCTCATTCGTTACAACAAAGTCATTTGCATGTCAATGTTGTAATTCAAAAAAACTTTATAGCTTTTTCCCGTCTATAGGAGAAGTAGTCTCTGTAATCAACTTATAGTGGATTTTTACAACTGAGTAAATATTTGTAGTTTTCTTTCTTTACAGATTATCTATACATAAAAACTTTAGTTGTCACTGCTGGTTATTTTCTTTTATTTAAGTGTACGGTGAATTCTTGTACAACGCTAAAACGATAATCATTTACTCTAACGTCGCAAATTTTATAACACGCATTATTTTGACATCGTCTATACGAAGAGCATTCTCGCCACTAAAATACTTGCAAGAATTGTTCCATGGTCAAGTCATTAAACCACAATTGAAAGTTTTATGAGCACATTTGGGAAATCAAATGGATGTCAAATCCATCGGGTTCATAGTTAAATCGAGCATCTCGACAAGATGCATCCAACGAGCCCAAAATCTCTCAATTTTGACATGACTAAGAAACTCAATTATCCATCAAACACTGTATGATCAAATGAAATCTTTAGACCGTTCAATCAAAATAATTCATATTCATGTATTAATTACACACTCGAAACCGTATAAATAGTCTCACCCCTCTCAAGAGATGAGAGGAAGTATGAGGAATGAGAAAGAGCTTGAAGTATAGAGAAAGAGTTGGAGTCCAGTGCAACACTTTCTGTCGTCGAACACTGTTGATCATCATCGATAATTTTAGACTGCCATGAATCACTTCAAACTGTCGTCGACTACCGCCAACCACTGTCGATACTCACTTGCTGGTCATCACCGATCACCATCGATCGTCGCTCATTCCTTACGACAACTTCATCCGTTCGTCGATGATTAATTCAGAAAACTTTATAACCCTATCTAGTCTATGGGATAATGGGTTGCTGCAATTAAATTTATAGTATATTATTACAACTGAACGCGATCCCGTGATTTTCTCTTTATTCGGGTTTTATATAAAAATTTGGGGTCACTAATGATTGTTACATTTTATCTCATTATGTATTGAATATTCATGCTAACGCTAACACGATAATTAATTTCTCTAACATCGTGAATTTTCTAGCACGCATCACTAACATTTAAATTTTAATTATTATGCACATGTTTTTTTAAAAACTAAAAATAGTATTAATTTTTATTTGAAAAGAAAATTTTTTTTAGAGGAATTAATTTTAAAAATAAAATT
>NW_018164538.1:742465-742670 GCF_001263595.1 Phalaenopsis equestris
CTTTTCATCTTCATTTCTCTCTTTTCTCTATCTAAATCCGGTAACACAGAGAACTTCTGAGGAGTCGCCTTCCAAAGACTTATTGGAAATCCAAATTCAATATATTTCTTAAGGTTCCCTTGAAATACCCATGTAAAAAGTAGGAGAAGGCAGTGACGGTGGGCGGTCAATAGCGATAGACTGGTGGTAGTCCAAGGTGCGGCAA
>NW_018164538.1:742770-744950 GCF_001263595.1 Phalaenopsis equestris
TGTTTGGGGCAGCTTATAAGTGCGAGCGGCGTTTTCCGTACTGTTTGATTTGCGCGTTTCATCAGCTAATTCGAAAATACGTTTGAGTTTTTATACTAAATTCAGACCGCATGTCGACCCTTGCGGCTGGCCTACAGGTCGCGTTCAGGATAACCAGCTTATCCTGAAACACACGTGCTGAACTCAAAGATGCAAAATCAAAAGTTCAAAAACATATGTGAACAAAACGAGATCAAACAAGATTCCGAATATGTAAATTGATTTTAACTTACCCGGCGCTGAAGAGAAATCGGCCGAATGTAGCGAAGAAGAGACGGGCCCAGAGGCCGGGTTGAACGAAATAAACGACCTCCAGGCTGTCCTTAACGGCGGCAGGCAAAGATTCGTAGATCGATCGGATGAACAAAACGCGGGAAAGTTATCCGGTCGATTAAAGGACGTGTGCACGTACACGATGCAGAACGGCGCCTCTCCGATCTCAGGAAAGATCCTCCTCTCCAAATATTTCTTCAGCGCTTCCTTTCCTTCCGCACCCTTCAAAACCTTAGCTGCCAACCTCGGATCTCTCAATAAGAAATCTCACAAATCGAATAATGAAAACGATTCGATTAGAAATTAGGGATTTACCCGGGAAGAACTTGCCGATGATGCGGAGGATCTTGCGGCCGGGCTTCTCAGGGTGGTCTTGAACCTTGAATACCTCTAGTTTATCGAGAAGAAGGTCGTGCTCCGTCGATGGCAATGCGGAGTTCGTATTGCTGCTGCTCATTGCGGGGAACTTGTGGCTTGAACCTATGAATAATTTTTCGCGAGGAAGAAGGCGAGCGGGGCAGTGGGTTTATATAGGACCAAGAGCGGCGAGAGATCATATCCGCTACGGGCGTGCCAGATTTTAATTGAAAGCTTTACATACATACCTGTCAATTATTTCATATTTACATATCTTAAACATATATTTAACTTTTTGATAGATGCTGCCTTGCTTATAATGAAAATATTTATTTCATGTTTTAAATTAAAAGATTGATGCGGATATGTAAATATGTAGAAATTGGGTGGCGTGCATGTAAATGCCGCTTTTTGAATTTATTTTTCCATGTGGGGATTGAGAGAATATTCGGAAGCATCTTCCTTTTTGTTACGGGCAAGAAGACGGCGGGTATTCGACACGTGCCTTCGACACGTGCCGGTGGTAGAGTTGTACCGTTTGGGCTCGTACATGCTTCGATCCGCTGTAGATAGATGTAGAGGAATCGGGAATTCAACGAATAGCAATCGTTAACGGAGGAGTCCGTATATTTGTAATAACACGTGGCGGGATATTAGTTGTCAGTGGTCGTAAAATTTGTTTTACTTTTTGCGGGGAAAAGACGATACAAAAGATTAAAAGTGCGGTTCGGGGTGGGTTCATTGCCTTCCAATATGCGTGCAAACGGATGAGGCAGTGGGCCCCAAAAAGTTACCATCCAATAAAAATAAAAAAATAAGATAAAACTTTATTTCTTGTGAAAATTTCATTTAAAACAACTTACTAATGTAGCCTATTTTCAGAAAAGCCGAATGTTTGGGAGGCACACCTGAAATTGTGCTGATCTTGAATTCTAAAATGGTAGAAAAATAAGACAAAATATTACATACAGAAATACAGAAATACATATGATGTCAGATTTTCACACTTTATCAAATTTTATAAAAAAAAATTAAAATAGGGCCCACCGAAATACATCTTTGTTGTGATAAACAGTGGCGAAGAAGAGATGAAACAAACAAACACGAAGTTTCACGTTATTGTTTTCTTCAAAGTAGGGTTGTAAACGAGCTGAGCTTGAGCGAGCTCAGGCTTGGCTCGTGTTCGGCTCGTTCGAAATAGCTCGTGTTCGAAATCGGCTCGTGTTCGAAATCGGCTCGTGAACTGTGTGTTCGTGTTCGGCTTGATTTAAATATTCGTGTTCGTGTTCGGCTCGTTTTCGGCTCGAAATTGGCTCGTTAAACTAAAATTGAAAAAAATAGATGTAATGTGTGGGATTCGAACCTGAATCAAATCTATACAAAAGAAGACACTAACCATATTGCTACATGAGGCATTATGATTTAAATTTAGACATAAATATATATAATATATTATTATATAAATAATATATGTAATATATTGTTATATAAAAAATTATATATATATATTT
>NW_018164538.1:745186-748795 GCF_001263595.1 Phalaenopsis equestris
GCTTAACGAACGAGCCGAACACGAACTGCTTAACGAGCCGAACACGAGCTGTTCACGAACAACGAGCCAAATTGACAGCCCTACTTCAAAGTAGCGGAGCACACTCAATTCATCAAACGGGGCCTTATTTTGAAAAAAAAAAAATTTCCCTTATTTTGGAGGTGGTTCTAATTTATAATAATTGTTAAGAGAAATAAAATGTTTTTTTAAATTATTTAATTAAAAATAAATTATTTGTAATTAAATAATATTTTTGCACCTACGAAAAAGTTGAGAGAAAAGAGGCATTTACATTAATACCAAATAATTTTAATTTATTTATATCTCTATTAATTTATTTTTTTATATATTTATATGTATAACACACAAATTTCAATAGCACATTTAAATATCATTGTAATTAAAGTAAAATATGTTTTTTTTTTTTTTTTGCATATTTTTTGGTGTAGAACTAGTAAATGTATAAGAATTATGTTGTATTTATGTTTATTTTCTTTGAAAAATTCCTTTTTTGCAGTGTGGAGGTTCAGAAAGCTAGAAGCAATGTAGGTGGTAGCGACAAAGCTATGATGGATGCAAAAGTATTCAATTGATTATTGTCATGTTATATCATTAATAGGCTTCTAAATTATTTTAGAATTGATGAAGAGATTTTTTAAGGTTTTCATGGAGAAATCTTCTATGATGTTGAGCTACAAATGCAATAAATTGTTAGTAAAGATTGTGAATGAGGGCTACACTGTTGAGTGAAAAATACTTGAGAAAACTAATAAAAAATGGGTTTTATTTAGTGTCGCTTCTACAATTTTTTGCATAAGAATAAATTTTGTGAAGTTTGCTCGAACGCTGCAACCCCATGTACCAGCATCATAACATCGAGGTCAGAGCCCGAAAGTGAAGTTTTTTTCCTAGCGCTCAACGCTTATGTGCCCGGTGATCAGCGCTAAAACGCTAGTTCCAATGGCTTAGCACCCAAAGTCATTGTCACTACACTATGCCAAGGCAAGTGTATGAGATAGAGTTAACGCCAATGCAGTACCACTTTCAGGGCGACACTGCTATCGACGACCAATCTCTTAGATCAAAATACAAAGAAGACAATGTTGTGGTGACAGGAACTCGAGCCGCAGTGCCGCTAGTTGCTATCACAACACCATGTTTGAGTGTCGCAACTTGAAGCTAGCATCAAGGTGCCAAAACTGCAAAAGCGTGGGGAGATAACCCAATAGGATAGTTATTAAATGCAAATTTTGAAACTTTTAGAGATATGAGTGATTTTAGGAGTTTGGACGAGGATGTAGAGAGTTTAAAGAGGATTGGATAAAAGTCTTTCATTGTAAGTGGGTGCTTCAATAAGTGCCTAGTATGAAGAACTATTTGTATGAAAGTTCAAGTCATTTAGTGTGAGTGTGTGCCTAGTGTGGGGAACTCTTTCTATGGAAATGGACCTTAGGAGGCATTTTCCCGTGGAGAAAGGACAAAAAAAATATATCATTGTCATTATTGATTATTTTTCCAAATGAATTGATTCTAAGCCTTGTACCAAGATTAAGATCAATGTCATTCACAATTTTGTATGAAGGAGATGGCTCTGCCCTTTCTCTCTCTTCTCTCGCTCCTTATCTTTGAGAGAGACAATTCATTAAATTAATTAGCGCAATATATATTTATATTTAATTGAATTCTTTCTATAGTATTTTGATGAAAATACTGTGATGTCAATGCTATGTATTGCCGGCTAATTTCAGCTATTATTGATACGACATCCATCTTTGTTCTATGGGTGAAAAGGATCGAGTCCCCAATATCGGGTGGCATCATTAATGAAGGATTGAACCTATCCTTGTTGATCATGATAACTTCCTCAATTTGCTACCACCATATAAGTAGGTGAGATTATTCTCACGGGGAGTGAATGATCAGATGGACTGCTTTTAACAAGTTGACTTGATTCAGACATTTTGACTGATAGGCTTAATTTAGTCGCTTCAGCAAGTGGGATCAATTTAGCGTGAGAGTTTTTTACAAAATTCACTATGTATCCAATTAGTGTATACGTAAACATTAAATTTTATGTATTAGATATGTTTAGGGTTTAGGGTTTAAAATATAGATAAAGTATGCTAAAATCATTGTCATGATAATGAGTTTTAAAATATAGAATTTGCTTTAAATTACGTGTAATATTAGACTTCACTAACTATAAAAAAAAATTAAATTTTATTTACAATAAATTTTTATTAGGATATTCTAATATAAGTAATCTAAGAAGATAAAGGTGTGGGAATGCCACCGATAGAGCGACAAAACTACATAAATTGGAACCTTAAGTAACAATAGAAAATAGTACTTACACACATAACATCCAATTCATATATATTTTCATATCTAATACCTAAATTTTATGTTTATGTCTATACCATCAAAATCTTTCATATCACATCAAAAATATTTTCTTTTTTATACATAAATAAGTTGACGTATATATCTGTTATGGAGCCAATGAGCGGCAAATGTTTTTTAAAATTTTACAAACATTATAAAATGTTGAAATTTTTTTTCCTAATCCAAATTTATGCATGAAAATCAGAACAATTTTATCTATTTTTAGCACTTTTATTTAGTGGCTATTTTAAATCACTTTTTGTTTATTATTATTATTATTATTATTATTATTATTATTATTATTATTATTATTTTAAAATAGGTATAGTTTATTGATTCTTCACGTATTTTTAATTTAGGATTATAAAAAAATAAAAAATTATTTTTTAAAACAATCATAATAATTTTTAGATGTTTTGAAGATTTAAAAAAAAAATAAATAAATTTACTTTAAAAGGTCAATAATGTTTTATTTCAAATCAAAGTGCAAATAACAAAATAAATAAATAACTGATCCCAACTAAATCCTTATTTCCACTTTGTTTGCTTAGTTAAATCTTTTTTTTTATTTAATGAGTATATATATTTAATTTACTTGCATTTGAAAAATATTTCTTTAGATCTTATACCATCATGACATTGCAGGCTTTATGGGTGGATAATTCATCAACAAACACACACACACAAATACAAGTATACGAGAATTTTCACTAAATTTCTCTTATTGAATCAAGCTCATTCATTAAAGTAGTTGAACGAAGCCCACCTGTTGAAGTGGTTGCATCAAACGCATCTTTTGAAGTGGCTGAATTAAATCCACCCGTCGAAGTGATCGAATTAAGCTCATTTGCTAAAATGATCGTTTTCACTCCCTCGAAAAGAAAGCCCATCACACCTATGTAAGATCAACTATCAAAAGAAACCATCATGACTTATAAGAACATTCGTCAATCCCTTATTAAAGGTGCCACCCGAAACTTTGGACTCGATCATTTCACTTAGGTACCAGGGACTAAACCCTAATGGAGAAAGTCAACATATAATACAAGATGTACTGCTTGAATCATTTTATTGGTTTTCTCTTTTATGTATCAAAGGGGAGTGAAAAGGAAAGCGGGGGGCTTTGTTTTCTCTCTACATCCTCCTTTAGTCTATCTCCCTTCTGTGGAGATCCCCTATCAGTATATCACTTTTCATCTTCATTTCTCTCTTTTCTCTATCTAA
>NW_018164538.1:748895-755363 GCF_001263595.1 Phalaenopsis equestris
TTTTTTTGTTGGATTTGGGAAGGATTCCGGTGATAGGAGGGAAGGATCTTAACCTGCATTTGCTTTACGTGGAGGTGACACAAAGAGGGGGAGTTGAGAAGGTGATTGAGCTAAAGTTTGCATTTTTTTGTTTGACAAAAAATCATTCATTTTGTTATGATTGATTAAAAAAGATGAATGGTGATGTAGGTGATTATGGAGAAGAGATGGAGGGAAGTTATAGCGACTTTTAACTTTCCGCCGACGACGACCAGCGCTTCTTTTGTGTTGAGAAAGTATTATTTGAGTCTTCTTCATCATTTCGAGCAAGTTTATTTCTTTGGAGCGCGAGGAGCTCTGGTGCCTCCGCCCGGTGGGTGCAAGTGCAAATATATATTTTCAAAATTTGTTTTTTATTACATTTTTTTTAATTTTTTACAGTGATTTAAAAATGTGTGATTTCAGAGGGATTGCAAAGCAGGACTCAGTTGTGTAAGTTTGATGATATGTTACGGTTGGATTCCGGCCCGGTGATGAAGAGAAAGAGGAAGTTCACGTCGGAGAATGTAGCAGGTTCGTCTTCTTCTTTAATTTCTTCTGCTGTTTCTTTTATCTTTTTGCAGCTTCATTAATCTTCAGTTTGTGCAGCTTTAAACGTGAGACGATCACTCTTAAAAGTGAAATAAAGCACTATTTAAATATGTATTACATGCTTGACTTGGAACCTTAAAGAAATAGCCAAAATTACATGATTGAATTAAACGCTCTTATAACTGGTTAGCTCTAGCTTGATGTTGACTCAATATAATCATTAGCTTCCCTAAGTTTAGGACTTCTAATTACCCTTCCCTATGCTCATTTATCACTTGGAATAATTGTTGGTTGCAACAAGTGGTGGTATAGAGGGGATGGGTTCACTGTACATGTAGCATCTCCATATTGGTTATTTTTTAAAAATAATTTATTTTGTTATTTAGTATGTTTTACCCTGTTTAGTTCAAGAATACTTTGCTAAGTGTTTTTATATGGAGTAGGCTAGGCATGTAATTAAGTTTAGCCAGCTTATGAGCCAATTCATGCTTAACTATATATTTGGCTTGTGGGTGAGTTGGTTTATTTAATGATGTTAATATAAAACATACTTTAAAATTTTTTTATAATTCAATTGTTTAAATTAAAAAGCTATTAAAAGAAAACTTCTAATATTGATTGATTTTTATTATTTCTCTTTCAATTTTTTATTCTACTAAACTTTCATGACATTAGTTTCTTGAATTGAAGTTATCTTTTGGATTTTTTAGTAAATGCGTCGACCAGTGAGTTGTATTATGGGAAAATAAACTTCGCCTATCGCATGAGATGACAAGGTTTCAGGTTGGTGAAGTCAACTAAATAATCGAGAAAAAAGTTCAGTTAGGGGTGGATGGCTTGTTGACCGTAATAAAAAGAGGGAGGAAAGGAAAAAATTATTGATACTTACTGTAGGTGCATTGAAGGCTCGTTGCATCTTTTGAGATCGTGTGTTAAATGTTCCTTTTTTCTCCCTTGTCGTAGTGTCTCACGACAGTGACCAGTGATTCTTTTGAGATAGTTGAGAAGACTGACAAACTCCTGTTTCCTTACGGAGTTTGACATCGGGAGGCTGCCAAAATTTCAACTGGTTTGAACTTATACTTAATTTAATATTTGAAATATTCGAGCTTATAAAATAACTTAAAATTTGACTCAGTTGAATTTTAAAACAATTAGGCTCTTAAGGTTTTAAAAAATTTTAAAGTTTCAGGCTTTTAAAATATAAACTTTTAGGGCTTAAAATATTAAAGTTTGAAACTATCAAATTTAAACTCGTAAATCTGAAAATATTTTAAAATTGAGTTTTTTAGACTTAGGCTCATATGGTTTAAAAATCAATTCAAAACTGAGCTTTTCGAACTTAGGCTCCAAGGGACAAAAAAGTATTTCTAGTATGTAGCTTTATTGAAATTTGAAATTAATCACTATCTACCAGATTCACAATACACTTGCTAGCGAGCAAAAGATAGTCCCTCTTGAAGCCAGAAAATGTAATGTTGTATGCACTCTAATAAGATAATATCCTAATAAAATATTATATTACTTTTCCTTTAAAGTATACTATCTTGATTTGTGTATTGTATGCAACCTTTAAATTATACTATTTCGATTCATAAGGATAAAAATCTTATACTTGATTTCAAATCTCTTAATCTAAACTAAATATCAAAGTTATAATTTAAAGGTTGCACAAAACCTTCAAAACCTTCAAATCCTTTAAGCTATTCAGACATGCAAAATTTAAATGTCTGCATGTGCTCCAACCAAGATATGGAACACACAAATATTAAGTTGGAGGTTGTTGTGCGGGCTAATTGGGTTGCATTGTCTATAAAACAGGGTTGTAAGTCTCACTTAACTAGTTCGTTCTAACTCCTAGCAAAATCTAGAGTTGACAAGTCTAATAAGTTTAATAATATCTAAATCCTAAAGATAAAAATTTACAAGTTCAAATCACACAGTCTAATCCCTCTCCTTGTAAGGATAGGGATCAACGTGGCTTAAACCTACAGATGAAATTGACGGCCACCTTCAGATATAAAAATTTAAATGCTCAAGTCCCCGATAATAATCGTGTTGATCTAAGTTTTCAAGTAGAACGGGTCAATCTTTAAAATAAAGATTTTAAAATAACCAACTAGTGTTTTAAGTACAATTCAACTACTTAAAAGCTAAAAAAAATTCATTCGTCTTTCAAAACTGTTTGTGGCAAGGTTTTGATTGACTTCAGCTCACGAAGGATCTTTTTTGGTTTGAGTGTTTTAAAACTGCTTGTCTTTCAAATGCACATCTATATTCACAATCAAAACAATTGTATGCCTGTAAAAAAGTGGTTCAAGCCTTTTGTCTGCGTGATTCTGCTGCCAAATGACAACACAAAATATTGGTTACGACCGGAGCCTTATGACCGATGGTTGCTGCCAAATGACACGATTATATTACGGTCATGATCACAGCCCGAACGCTCTTGAATGTCTTTCTATTTTTTGAGTTGTGAATCATAAGAGTACAATCGATTGACACAAAGTTTTTTGTTAGCTAAAGTAAACTTAAACTATTTATACTATATTTATAAGGATCTCTTGGACAACACAAATTATGGCTCTTTAATAAGAAACTTTCAGCCAGATTGGGTCGACTACCTCCTCTGATTAAGAAGAATAGGAACTATGACGACCCGAGATGAAGAAAACATGATATTTTTATTAGGTTCTGTCTTAATTTTTTCACCATTAGTTTTAAGCTTCAAATGACAAATGTTTTAGTTTAAATCTTAAGTCTGATGCTATTATATGTTAAATATTCATTTTTTTATACTAGCCTTAATTGAAAGTCTCTCTCGTTATCAAAAGTGGTAATGAAACTTAACGGCTTGTGCCTATGTGTAAACTCAAAACCCAAATCAAAAAGTCCCTTCAAAGTGAAGGCGAAATCTCTGGGTATTATCTTACATACAATCCAATCTATCTTCTAAAATTGTCCTTCCAAATTTCTCTCAGAACAAAAATAAAATAAATGCAGAGAGTTCCCGTGGAGTGGTCCGAATTTTCAGAGCCCACATGACTGTAATTCATTTGACTTGTTTACTAGATAATATCTACCAATGGCCTTATAACTTTGCCTTGCTTATGAGATTTCCCCGGGTTGGCGGGTTGGTGAAATTTGAATTTATTACCATGTTCATGAGAAGTTATTTTAATTGCAAAGCTTTCATCAAATGATATGTCTATTGGTGAGAACCAAGTTGATTTTTTTCACACAACTTAATTTCATCTATCTAATGCGAGACTAAATTCAACACACTTGTGTGCCTTGACAATCAACTATCAATACCCTTTAGCCCAAATTTTTTTTAACATTTATGGAGTCTTATGCGCTAAGAGACACTCAACCACATGGATCCAGCGCCCAACTCATCTTCCCGTAAATACTTTGGTTAAAGACACTAACGACTATTGAGAGCCAAAAACCTCTCAGTGGACCACTCTCTCATCTTTTCCCTAGCTGGGCTTGATATTTCAGTAGTTTTTTTTTTCTTTCAACTCATAGTTCAAGCTTATCATGGATGGAGACCAACTACCTACTATTTTTTGCATTACTTGCTCATTACACTTGATTATCCTAACAAAATGTATATAGTTTTTAAATTTTTCTTCAATATTGAATGATGTGAAACAAATATTAAAAGTCCTATTCAAAGCTTATTCCTGTCATTAGGAGTCACCATTCTCTTTTTAATACAAAATTGTCCATTTGGATACTAAGCGCATTGAATTTTTAAAATTTTGATATGGCAAACATAGTTTATGTGTTTGTTCATTCACCTTCTAGGTGACAATATCATGCCCGAATACACGAGGGAGCAACAACTTCATCGATCTCCATATATGGAATCTCCTAATCCTTATCAGAGAAAGATACCAATTGTTGGTGAGCACTCTCCAAATAAGAACCAGTTTCTGAATGCCTATTTTTGCTTCAAAATGTAATTAATCATTTCAATATATTTGCAAACAAGCCCTATAGATTTCTCTTGACATATTGTGTTCTCTCACAACAGTACAAACTATCCCTAAGATTCCCAATGGCCATTTCTCTGCAGAATCAAGCTCGCTACATCAAGAAGATTCACCTCAGCATAATAAACCAGCAGCAAGTGTGTATCTTTTCCAATATTCTCTTTTACTTTTCTTTTTACATTAATAATAATTAATATTATTTTTCTAGACTCTCTTTTGCTAGCTGTATGTTGAAGTGGCTAGTAAGTAAAGCCTTGGAAGCTTATTGTCAATGTAACTGGAATGCATTTGGGATGTTTTTAAACTCTGCGTTTACATGCAATGGAGTCCTAATCAATTATCTCTCACTAATATTTCAAATTAGTTATTTGGGCTGTAATAAGCTAATTTTCAGTTAACATAATAGGTTTGAATCCTTTGAAAGTAGCCCTATTATTCACTTATCAGTTGAAATTCATAAACTTGTTTTCCATGTTCTGTTTAGTGAAAAAATTATTTTTGTTATTTTATTTTGGAAGTTTATCCCCAGAATGTCATTTGAGAGAATATACTATCAATATCGGATGATAAATACATAAGAACTATCTGGTATGTATGTTAATGTCCTAAAACTGAATTGAGAAAGAACACACAATTATGAAATCAGAATACTGTGATTTTTAAGTATTTCTCTTCTTTTTTTCTTTTTATGGATGTAAGATTAAACACATTCTTTGATTTGTAAATTCATCAATGCTACAGAAGTCCGGAAACTGATACAATTCTCCCAGCTTGTTTATTATATATCTGTGTTGTTGTTTTCAATTTCTTTTGAATGATGTAAATAAATAATTATCATAATGGCTTTATCTTTTATTCTCTCGGTTTCAATTGTCAACCTTAATATGCAGTGCAAAGACCCTTAAATTTTAAGGAATTTGAGGAATCAAAACCTGCTGCTGCAAATAGCAGAAACTCGAATAGTACATTCCGCCTCTCTTTTTTTTCTCTTGAAATCTGTAATCTGCTACACGTTTAACTGAAGTCTAAGCATTGTTTATCTTTTTTTATTTAGTTCCCAGATCTGCTCCAGATGCTGACGGTGTTGATGGTTTTGGTGCTTCTGCTTCCATTCCTACTGCTGATGGAAGTTTGCCTTCTGCAGCAGGTTTGCTGAAATATTTACTTGTATGTTGTGACTCAAGTTATGAGCTGGACACAGTTGTAAGAAGAATATGCGAGAAATACTGTTTGTTTTCTTGCAATGGAAATTGATGGAAGTTTTCCTACTGCATAGTGCATGTCTTAGTAATGCACTTTCTACATCTTCATTTTACAGGTCAAAAAATTATTTGTACAATGCTTCAACATGATATCTATTATTTTATTTTGCAATTCACTTTCCAACAAGTTTGTTTCCTTTTTATATTGTACTATTACTACCGCGACAATTTTCGAAATGATAATTTCTTAGTTTAACAGTACGTTGTTCTTCAGATTTTGATATGTACCTACTTAACTTGTATTGTAAAAGACTTCTTCATCAGCAAATTCTTTATAAAATTTAAGATGTTTTAAAAAAATCTTCTAGTGTATGGTATTTTTAAGATACTCATCTAATTTAGATTTTTTAAGTTGTGGGGCTTAATATTTTTCCCTTGACAAAATTATATGTTGCAAATTTAATCGCCGGAGCCTGTCTAGGGGGGTTAATTAACAAGTTAAATTATTACGGTTGTTTTCAAAACTATACTTTGTTTTTCAGCTACTCTAGATTTTACTTTATAAAGGTTGAGGGATTGGGGTATCTTATGTTTGTATTTGAGAACTAAAAATGTAATTCTCAACAATATAATCATAGCGAACATTGCAGTGTTCGCGATAGGAATTTGCCATCAAGTGGGCCAACTTAAAAAAA
>NW_018164538.1:755463-758338 GCF_001263595.1 Phalaenopsis equestris
TGGAAATTGATATGATGAAGATAGTAGAATCTACAGATGTTAATACATGAAATTAATCAGTTTTGGGTTTTGAAATAGTACATACAGTGGATCTTGGTTTTGGGAAGGACAGAATATGTAAGCTTTGATCTTAGGGATGGCTGAAATATAATTAAGTTCCAATGATTTGGTTTACAGTTTTCGGCAAGCTAACTTGTTTCTTCTCCAAGTTTTAAAGTGTTGTAAAATGAAGGGGTATTTTATTTTCCCTTTGGGCTTGTATTAATGTGCTTATAGCCAGTTTTAACCAAATTTACCACTGCTTAAAATTGCTTTTGTTAGTATTAGAGCTATCGTACAGTTCTTTATTTTTTTTAATTTATTTATTGTGCGAATGGCATTTGGTAATCTGCAAATGGCATTTGGTATTTATTAGGGCTATCAAAAAAGTTCGTTGTTCGCTAATTTGGCTTGTTATGTAGCTTCATGTTTGGCTCGTTCGTTAAGTAAACGAGCCGAACAATTCTTTCTTCGCTCATGTTTGATTTGTTTTATAGTTTGAAATACAAAAATACATAATTATTTATACAAGAATATATAATATATATTATTTATATAATATATTATATGTATGTATGTATGTATAAAAGTTTACATCTAGTGTGGTAATGTGGTTTTATGCCTTCTTTTATATAGATTTAGTTAAGGTTTAAATTGAACATTTAACATCAATTTTTTTAATTAATTTTAATGAATCAATTTCGAACCAAATAAAAATACAATGCTCACGAGTCAAACACGAATACGAGCCGATTTCAAACACGAGCCATTTTAAACGAGACAAATATGAGCGCTCGTTTAAAACCCTATTTGCTATTAATTTGTATTCCTTGAAGTGATGAGAATTTTAATTGGTAGTCTTGGAGAGGAATTCTTAGATGTGCTAGAAAGTATTAGCTTAATAGGAACTCTTAGAATTTTTGTCTTGTGAAGATTTTAAAAGGTCTAATCGTATTTTATGGTTTTAAAGTTTTTAGTTTGAAAATCAGTCATAATGATTTGGCTTATCTTATTGTTGAGCACAGTTAGTTTAATATGAATCAATTGAGGTTGAATAAAGGCATGCTCATTTAAAAAACTTTGTGGTATGCCTGATGCAGATCCCCCAAATTTAAAATACCCACATCATTTCCTTCTACGTTTATTTGAGGTTGAATAAAGGCATAATCATTTAAAAAATTACATCAATATATAAGCTTAATTTGAAATTGATATTAAAATAATGACAACAAGAAACCTATTCTTAGTAAAAGTAAAATTCTGCTTAATTTGTATTTTTTTTTACTAAATAAACTAGTTTAATATGAATTTTTTGTTTAATAAAAAAAAAACAAAAAATAATATGTATCATGTAGTGCTTTCCATCAAGTAATTTGTCTTCAAATTCATCAATGAATGTTATATATTCTGAATTGATCACTCATAAATTATATTTGTTTTTTAATAAATTAACATTCTTGAGATCCATCGTAAATAATTCTTTTTTCATAATTTGTTCTGAAAATAAATTGAAAGTAATTGAAGGACATAAGTTCTGAGAGTCATTAATTTGAATCACATATTTCACAATCTTGCCTAAGAAAAACTAAGATATAAGTTGGGACAGAAATACCAAAAACAAAGGAATATCAACAACAATTTTTAGTAAACAATGAATCAAGTGGATTAATTGCACGTTTACATTTTATTTAGCAGAACAACAGATCAAAAGCTCACTCCCACTCTCTTTATTCCACAGCTTAGAACTTCAAAACAAAACCACAAATGCAGACCAAGGCGAGGGGAACATCAACTCATGATAATCCCCCAAAACCCTTATTAAACCAAACAAACAAACAAACAAACAAACAACCAAACACAATCCACACACAGAGAAAGCGAGAAGAGAGGAAGAAAAAACATACCGGATCAGAGAGCTCGCAATCAAGCCAGCGGCGGTGCCTGCTTAGCAATCTCGAGCACTTTCTGCCACGATTCCCTCTGCGATATCTGATCCCACCAGCGCTTCACGTGGGCATGCTTGCTAAAAGTCTCCCGCGTTTGGTCGATCTGCATCAGCAGCTGGGCATTGGGGAGGTGAGAGAGATCGGCGAGCGTGAACTTGTTTCCGGCGAGGAAGGTGTTATCGGCGAGCCTCTGGTCGTAGACTTTGAGGACCTTCTCGAGCTTCCTCTTGCTCTCCTCCAACGGAGGGGTTTCGACGCGGTTCAGATAATCGGGGAGGGTTGGAGCGATGGAGAGGTAGAAGACGAGCTCGGAGCTCGGCGGGTCGAATTTCTGGGCCTCTGTCTCCACCCATTGCTCGATCAGAGCTCTCTCCAGCGAGCCTTCCCCCAGTAGTTCTCGGTTGCCCTGGTTCTTGAATTTCTCCAGCACGTGCCGGCAGATTGCCCTTGACTCTGTTTTTTTATTAATTTATTAATTACTTTATTTTAGAATTCTGAAAAGTTAAATCGAATACATTTATCTTGATCCTAATTTATTTTGTTTTATATTGATGATTTTCAGTCACATATTAAAATTCAATTATATTTCATATTTTAAAAAAAATTAATTTTTTACTTAAATATTCATTATATTTGAATGAAATTTTAATTAAAAAATATATAAAAAAAAATTTGTATTTAAGACTTATAATTAAATTTTGGTCATGAAGGATGTATAGGAGTCGTTTTGGTATAGTGGTGCGGTGGCGGTGCTGTAACGAATATTGTCTGTTTTGGTAAATTGTATTTTGACAGTTTTTCCAAAAAACTGCTGCCGAAATCTGTGTTTTCCCAAGTTAGGTGCGATGACAAATTTATAGTTGTAGTTTGACTTTTTCAAAAAAAAAAAA
>NW_018164538.1:758414-762050 GCF_001263595.1 Phalaenopsis equestris
AACATTAGAATGTTTTTAAACAGTTTTACAACTGTTTTTTAATAAGCTGCAGCTACCCAAACAGGCCCTAAGTCATGAAATAGCTGAAATACGTGAAACTAAAATTAAAATTAAAATTATACTCATTTCAAAATAAATTAGACTTTACATGTCCAAAATCTAATATTTAAGCTAATTTTTTAATTAAAAATTTACGTTGCCCGCGTATAAAAAAAGCATGTAAACTAATTTGCTAAATAGTTCCTAAAAAATTTAAAATTGGGTTCTAATAATTTTTCATGGAAACTATTTCAGCCCCAATTGAACTCGTTTGGAGACTATTTTAACTTTCTATAAACTCTGAGAGTAAAATTATCTAAGTAAATAATTTAGAACTATTTTTGCACTTTACTCATATAAATTTATTATACTATCACAAATAATTATGACTATTATTATTATGTTTAGAAATATCATATATTAATATATAATAAAACTATATAATTAATAATAATGCAAATTTATTTTATAAGGCCCACGCAGGCTCACCAACAAGGGCATCCTTATCCTGGTCCTGATAGGTAAGAGCTTCGCCACCAGGCTGATAACAAAAGAAATAATAACAAGCACATAAGTTAATCAAACACTAAGAAAAAAACAATCTTAATATAATTAATGTAATTAAAGTTAATTAATTAAAAACAAGAAAATGTAATTAATTAAGTTCAAGTTCTTAACCTGCATCTTAAGACACTCGGGCATTCTCCTATGTCCTCTGAAGCTATCCATCTTCACGAGCTGGAACTCAACCTGCTTCTCAAACAGACATGCCAGAACTCTCTGCACCTCCGTCGATGCCGGCGACCCGAAAACCTTCACGCTCGCCATTAATCTCTCAAAAGCTTTCTCTTCTTCTTCAATGGCTGGTCTGCAGAGAGCAAGAGGCGGGGTTTATAAATGCTGCAAATGAAATTCTTTGCCTTCACATGGAGAAAGAGAAAGAAAACTAAAGCAGACAAAGAGCTATAGAAGAAAAAGATAAAGGTTTGGTTTTGTGCAGATTAGGGTGAAGAAATGGAGTGAGCAGCTGCTCTTTAATTTGTTTCTTTTGGTTCAGCTTCATTATTAAGACTGCAGGAGATACTCTGCTGTTGTTAATAAAAGGAAAAGAGGGAGAAGAAAGAGGAGGTTGGAGGCATGGTTTTGATAATAATGGAGACTGATTTACATTATAGTATGTACATCCATGCTTATTTATGACTCCCCCTGACACTAACGTTTGCATCCTTTCATCGACACACCGGAGACAAACATCATATCATTCGGCATGTAATTTTATTATTTATTATTTTTCTTTTTCGAGTTTTATGAGATGATGGATTCAGGGAGGCTTAATATTCTTTTGGTCGGGAGAGAAGCAATGATCGTTGAAGTGAGCTTGCCGTTTATCGTACGGTCCTCACTTATATTTTCATGTGATAAAGAGAAGCTTTGAAGTGTGCGTGATCAAGAAGAAGAATTTCCATTAACTTTCTCCGCCAAGAGAATAGCGAAAAAATAATAATAAACAACTTTGGCGTAATTGGAGGAGGACTCTTGACTGCATCTCATTAACTTGTTCCAAGTGTTTAGTTTTAACTGGGTCGTCAGTCATCTAATGATCGCAACAAGTCATTTGATAACTAGGGTTGAAAATGAATGATCTGAGCTAAGCTGGAGGCTATGGCCTGGGTGAGCTCGAGCTCATTTTTGAAGTCTTTAAACATATCTGATTGGTTAGTCAAATAATTATAAATAAGCTCTAATCAAGCTGAGTTATATATAGCTCATCAATTATTTATTTATTTATTTTTATTTTTTTGGGCAACCCTAAAAGGCAAATGTTGTTTTTCATTTTTTTTTTCTTTGCTTTGTTTTTCAAGCAACTATCATTCAGATTAGAGCTACTGTTTTCTTTCTAGTGTCTATAATATTACAATACAGGAAGAAACATTTTGCAACCAAGTTTCTTAGTATGAATGCTATATAAAAAAAAATTACTCTTTAAAAAAATATATATAAATATAATAGCGGCAACAAATTTAAGAAAATCAATTTCCCCATAACAGTTTTTTAACTATAAAATTATATTTACAAACAAGTAGTAGAGGATAACATGGAGGAGAGTACAAATAATATAAAAAAAATAAATAAATAATATTTTTAATGTTAAATTCTTTTTAAGATGCACATTTGTTGCAAGAGAAAGATAAACAAAAGCAGTGTAGTTTGCAAATAACACAAAAAACAATTGGGTTGGGAGAGAGTTCCAAAACAAAGTTTATGGCATTCATTTTCTGAACTACAAATGATTTTCATTTTCTAAACTTTCAAGTAGAAAAAAAATATATATTCAGTAAATAATTATAATTTTACACTAATCTAAACAATAAAAAAACAGGCACTATACAGTCCTAGGGAACAAAATATAATAGGCTGGAAGACAGCTAGTCGGAGCATATACATAGTAATGATAATACTAATGATAACAATAATCAATGACTCCTCCTAAGGACTGAAAATAAACCACCACCGGGCTTCTCCTTGCGCCGGTCTTCAGAGGCTTCTTTTACCTGTTTGAAGGTTTGTTTATTTTAAAGCATATCAAAGGATGATGAATTTTGAATTTTGATGTAGAATAAATTTTTATATCAAAATCCATCTCAAAATGGTCCTCCTACAATTTTGGATGCGGACAATTTAAAATCTAAATTTTGCAGTGCTGTTAATTAGTCCCTAAACTACTAAAAATTGATAAGAAATGATATCTTGTGTAAAATATCAGACACAAAACTGATTCCAATCTAATCCCCCAGGGGACCAATTGAGATCAGTTTTCAATAGTTAGAGATGACTAAAATAGAGCACTGCAAAACCCTCAGATTAAATTGGACACATCTATATAGTTTAGGGACCATTTTAGGATTTAAACCATTTTATAACTGAAAGTTACCTCCTTGGCTATGCGCTGAAGTCTATCCAGTATTTCTGAGAAATCTGGTCTCAAAGCTGGGTCTTGCTGCCAGCATTTCTCGAGCAGCTCGGCAAGTTTCAGGTTCGTATGCTTTGGAATGGTAGGTCTCAAACCCTGAAAGTGAAGCAGAAAGCCCACCAGAATTAGAAAAAAAGTGCCATACAAGTAGCCATAATAGAACAATAATTTATTGAAACAATGGGTTTAAACCCTAATTGTGGTCCAAAATTAGGAATAAGAGGATTATGATTTAATGTTATTTTGACGACCAATAGTAATCCGAATGTCAAAATTTGAAATTTAATTATCCCTAAAAATAGGAATGTGGTGAGGGGTTGTAGTGAACAGGTAATTGAAAGATACAATAATATAAATAAGTAATAGGAATTTGCACCTTAAGTGAAATGACATAAAATACTTAAAAGCATGAAAGGGTTGTGTTAGATATGACTCATATATCAGATAAGGGACAGATATTGGAGCGGAACAGAGCAAGCCAGCGGAGCGAGAGAGCAAAGCTCGCGAGTGTAGTAGAGCTCGCGAGCGGAAGCATCTGTCCAATCAGGAAAGTTTCGTTATGTAGGTTAGAGGTGCGGGGGTAATGCCCCTGCGATACGGTACATGGGTAATTTTGTAATTACATA
>NW_018164538.1:762150-796190 GCF_001263595.1 Phalaenopsis equestris
TTGTTTCTTTTGGTTCAGCTTCATTATTAAGACTGTAGGAGAAACTCTGCTGTTGTTAATAAAAGGAAAAGGGGGAGAAGAAAGAGGAGGTTGGAGGCATGGTTTGATAATAATGGAGATTGATTTACATTATAGCATGTACATCCATGCCTATTTATGACTCCCCCTGACGCCAACGTTCGCATCCTTTCATCAACACACCGAAGACAAACATCATATCATTCGGCATGTAATTTTATTATTTTTTATTTTTCTTTTTTGAGTTTTATGAGATAATGGATTCAGGGAGGCTTAATATTCTTTTGGTCGGGATGGAAGCAATGATCGTTGAAGTGAGCTTGCCGTTTATCGTACGGTCCTCACTTATATTTTCATGTGATAAAGAGAAGCTTTGAAGTGTGCGTGATCAAGAAGAAGAATTTCCATTAACTTTCTCCGCCAAGAGAATAGCGAAAAAATAATAATAAACAACTTTGGCGTAATTGGAGGAGGACTCTTGACTGCATCTCATTAACTTGTTCCAAGAGTTTAGTTTTAACTGGGTCGTCAGTCATCTAATGATCGCAACAAGTCATTTGATAACTAGGGTTGAAAATGAATGATCTGAGCTAAGCTGGAGGCTATGGCCTGGGTGAGCTCGAGCTCATTTTTGAAGTCTTTAAACATATCTGATTGGTTAGTCAAATAATTATAAATAAGCTCTAATCAAGCTGAGTTATATATAGCTCATCAATTATTTATTTATTTATTTTTATTTTTTTGGGCAACCCTAAAAGGCAAATGTTGTTTTTCATTTTTTTTTTCTTTGCTTTGTTTTTCAAGCAACTATCATTCAGATTAGAGCTTCTGTTTTCTTTCTAGTGTCTATAATATTACAATACAGGAAGAAACATTTTGCAACCAAGTTTCTTAGTATGAATGCTATATAAAAAAAAATTACTCTTTAAAAAAATATATATAAATATAATAGCGGCAACAAATTTAAGAAAATCAATTTCCCCATAACAGTTTTTTAACTATAAAATTATATTTACAAACAAGTAGTAGAGGATAACATGGAGGAGAGTACAAATAATATAACAAAAATAAATAAATAATATTTTTAATGTTAAATTCTTTTTAAGATGCACATTTGTTGCAAGAGAAAGATAAACATTCTAGAATATTTAATTCTGGACTCTCGGGAAAAACTCGCCGTCGGCGCCCAAGATCAAATCTCCATATTTTGGTCCTTTTTGCTCCAAATTCGCTCCTTTATGCATCTTTTTTCTCCAATGACCATAATTCAACATAACTGCAACAAAACATCAAAAATACCTTTCCTTAAAGTGCAATATCATCAAAATCAGTGTAAAATAGGTATGAAAATCTCAACATATTTTCCTTTGGTCAATAGAGGCTTAAGACGATTATGTTTATCTCAATGAAGCTATGTTGAGAAAGTGCTAGATAGGTTTGAGATGAGCAAAGCAAAGCTTGTGAGCACTCGATTGGAAAATCATTTTAAGCTTTCTTCAGAACAGTGTCCGAAGATAGATAGGGAAATCGAAGACATAGAAAATGTTCCATATGTCAGTGCAGTTGGTTGCTTGATGTATGCAATGGTATATACTCGCTCTGATTTGGCTCATGTTGTTAGTAAAGTCCGCAAATACATGTCTAAACCTGGAAGGCGACATTGCAAAGTAGTCAAGTAAAATTTTAGGTATTTGAAGTGTATTGTAGGACATGAAATTATTTTTGGCAGTCAGTAGAATGATCCTTCAGTTGTGGGGTATGTGGATTCAAACTATGTAGGTGATTTAGATAACAGAAGGTCAACAACTGGGTTTGTGTTT
Organism: Phalaenopsis equestris; assembly: GCF_001263595.1. Lineage (NCBI taxonomy): Eukaryota > Viridiplantae > Streptophyta > Magnoliopsida > Asparagales > Orchidaceae > Phalaenopsis > Phalaenopsis equestris. Next base: position 763,989 of record NW_018164538.1, read on the forward strand.
ACTCTTGGTGGAGGGCCTATATGTTGGAAATCAACAGTTTAATCTATTGTGACATTATCTACAACTGAAGCTGAGTACATGGTTGTAGTTGAAGCTGCTAAAGAAGCCTTATGGCTTACCGGGCTAGTAAAGGAACTGAGTGTTGAGCAAGGTGGAGTTCAATTGCATTGTGATAGCCAAAGTGTTATTTATTTGGCTTAGAACCAGGTGTACATTGCGAGAACTAAGCATATTGATGTCAGATATCACAAGATCAAAGAATTAATTGTTTCTGGTGAGATTCTGTTACAGAAGGTTCATACTAATAAGAATGTAGCTGATATGTTAACCAAGCCAGTTACTATCAACAAGTTCTTGCATTGCTTGAACTTGTTGAATATTTACAGTTGCTAGAAAAGCATGGTGGGCCAACCCACTTTGTTATTTGAGAAACTTTCAGGTATCTTTCTCTTAAAAGGCTAGATATTCGCCAAAGTACAAATTTGTTAGGTATGACTCATATACCAGATAAGAGGCAGATGTTGGAGCGGAACGGAGCGAGTCAGCGGAGCAGAGCAGAAACATCTATCCAATCGGGGGAGTTTCGTTATGTGGGTTGGAGGTGTGAGGGCAACGCCCCCACGTTACGGTATATGAGTAATTTTGTAATTACATATTATACGTCAATGCTATATATATATATATATATATATATATATATATATATGATGTATTGTAACCCTAAGGGTATCTTGTACTTTTTCTAAATTGAAAGAAAAGTCGCCGCTCTGCTCCTGAGGACGTAGGCATCTTTATCGAACCTCATTAAACCTTTGTGTTTCTTTCTGGATTTGCGTAGATTCTTGTGTTTTCTTTGTCCTAAAATTCTCAACAGGTTGGTTGTCTCTAATTTAGATTAGACTTCTAGGATGATACTTGGGGATTTTTTATGATAAGAGTTGAGATTAAACAACACATTAATCAGAAGGATAAATATCACAAATCGTAAGCACTTAAAAAAATAGAAAAGCTCCAAGAAAAAGAAATTAGAGAGGTTTATGAACTATTGTTTGTTTTGGAAGTTCAAAATAGGAATGTGGTGAGGGGTTGTAGTGGACAGATAATTGAAAGATATTTTTTGAGGTTAATATTATAAACAAGTGGCTGATTTTACCAAGTTAATATTAACTGCTCTTCTCTCCCATTCTAATCTTTTATTATAACTGGTATTACATATATTTTTCTCATCTTTTTCTCTAGAACATTATAGGATAGATCTTTGTTCTATCCTTTTATTTTAGAGTTTTTGTTCTCTTTTTCTTCAGCTATTGCTGGCTGATTCTAAGAGATTTCGTTTTTCCTTTTTGTTGATTTAATCTTTTGATTTGCAGGTTTTTGGTTTATGTGTATTGGTCTTCCTTTATTGGAGGTGCGGTTTTTGTTAGTGGTTGATATTTAATGAGAGCTTCAAATACTTTGTTTGATGTTAACCTTTTTTTGGCATAGTTATTAGGTGAAGGGATGATTCACCCTTAGTAACTTTGCCATTCTAAGGAGATCTATTTCTGGCATTCTTCTTGTAAATAAATTTAGACGAAAACTTGATTTCAACCATTTATCTGGAAGGTTTTATACTAAAATTATATTTTTGTAGAATCTAGTTAGAGTTAATCTGTGATGTTTTGGGTTTGGCTGAGCTTTATTAATTTATTCACTTTTCTTTCTTTTCTTATTTCATTTTGCTATGGGTATTTTAGTAGCTTTTTTGTTGTCTATAGTTTTGTCATTTCTCGATTACTTTTGTTGTTATTCTCTTATTTTTAGGTTATCCTTGCACTTAGGATGGTTACTGCTACTGCACCTTTTTGCCTACTTATTCAAGATTGTTGCTGCAGGGGAAGTTCAGGTTGTTGATTGTTCGATGCTGAGGATGTTAGTTCAAGTTGCACTTGTTATCTTATTGTTCATGACAATTGTTTTTATTGTCTGCTGTTGTATTGTTGTTATTTTTATATTTCTTTCTTTTCTTTTAGTTTTTTTTTTATGCATGTTTGCTTGTAATATATTTTTTAGGCTATCCTTGCACTTAGGATGGTTGCTGCTACTGCAACTTATTGCCTACTTCAAGATTGTTGCTGCAAGGGAAGTTCAGGTTGTTGATTGTTCGATGTTGAGGATGTTAGTTCAAGTTGTATTTGTTATCCTAACGTTCAAGACTATTGTTTTTATTGTCTGCTGTTGTATTGTTGTTATTTTTATATTTCTATCTTTTCTTTTAGTTTTTTTTAGTCATGTTTGCTTGTAACATATTTTTTAGGTTATCCTTGCACTTAGGATGGTTACTGCTACGCACCTTATTGCCTACCTCTTCAAGATTGTTGCTGCAAGGGAAGTTCAAGTTGTTGATTGTTCGATGCTGAGGATGTTAGTTCAAGTTGCACTTGTTATCTTATTGTTCATGACAATTGTTTTTATTGTCTGCTGTTGTATTTTTGTTATTTTTATATTTCTTTCTTTTCTTTTAGTTTTTTTTTTAGGCATGTTCGCTTGTAATATATTTTTTAGGTTATCCTTGCATTTAGGATGGTTGCTGCTACTGCAACTTATTGCCTACTTCAAGATTGTTGCTGCAAGGGAAGTTCAGGTTGTTGATTGTTCGATGTTGAGGATGTTAGTTCAAGTTGCATTTGTTATCCTAACGTTCAAGACTATTGTTTTTATTGTCTGCTGTTGTATTGTTGTTATTTTTATATTTCTATCTTTTCTTTTAGTTTTTTTTTAGTCATGTTTGCTTGTAATATATTTTTTAGGTTATCCTTGCACTTAGGATAGTTACTGCTACGCACCTTATTGCCTACTTCTTCAAGATTGTTGCTGCAAGGGAAGTTCAGGTTGTTGATTGTTCGATGCTGAGGATGTTAGTTCAAGTTGCACTTGTTATCTTATCGATCAAGACTGTTGTTTTTATTGTTTGCTATTGCATTGTTGTTATTTTTATATTTCTCTCTTTTCTTTTAGTTTTTTTTTAGTCATGTTTTCTTGTAATATGTTTTTGTTTTAATAAATCTTCCCGACATGTTTATCAGTGTTTACAACTCTCAAAGTAGATGAGAAGATGATAAAAAAAACAGATGATTTATTAAAATAGTGATTGAGAAATAGTGTAATTATTGATGGAACTTAAATGGACTTATAGATTATAATAGATTAAGTGATGAGAGAATTTGAGAATGACATAAAAGTGGATAAAAATATGATGGAATAGAGAATGTCTGCTTCAAGAAATGTTTCGATGATTAAGTTTCGCCCAAAAAAGGATATGCTGAGACATTTTCTATGCCAAGACCAATATAATTTATTTATGCCCTAAAGATCCACCACAAAAATAATTTTTTATTAAAGTTTATAAAATAAAAATGTATATATATATATATATATATAATTTTTATTGACCTTGAGGATACAACATCAATTACCATTAGGATTGATTGGTGCACATATAAAAAAAAAAGCGAAAAAACTAGCTAGAAGTTGAGAAAGATACGTGTGAAGATTGCCTAGCATTTAAGTAATTGCAGAATGACCAAATAGTTATAAATCATTATAAAATTATGTCAACAATCAAATTAGCTTTTCATATTTTTGCATATGTTTAAGAGATGTTTAACAAGAGAATTTGAAGTGCCATAGTGCACTGGGTTGGTCGATAATATGCTCTAATTAATGAGACTTCTATAGATGCAAGTAAAAGGTTTGAGCAATACATGAATCTCTGAGAAGAGAATATATGATACAGAATTGTAGTGGCTTAAAATTGACAATTACAAGCCCATACTGCTAGAAGGTCAAGTACTGCCTAATTATAGTAACTTTAAATATCCTAGTTTTATTATATAAAAGAAGAATATAAACGATAAAATAAATAAGAATATCCTAGTTTTATTAAAATTTAGGCTAGCTGTAAGACACTATTAGTTAGGTTGAAAAATATAAATAAGAATGTTAAGATAAATACGTGGCAAAGATAAAAATATTGATTAAAAAATCAAACATATGAAAGGGATTATTGGAGCATAGACTGAATATAAGATAACATGTGCAATGAAAGGTGGCAAAACACCTATAAGATGAGTAGGTAAATTACTAAAGAGTGGGACAAAAAAGATGAATAAAAAAGACGCCTACTTTTTGCACCACACCAACTGCAGCTTGAAGTGGCGTCAAGTACTCATATGGAAGCTGCAAAAAAAAATTGCAACAATAAATTAAAGCATTTGATGCAAAAGACAGAGAGAGACAAGAAATTCTGGATATGTAAGTACAAGAATTTTAATGAAAAAGTATTCATGTGCATGGATTACCTTCCCTGTTAGAAGCTCCCAGATCATTATAGCAAAACTAAATACATCGGCCTTGTGATCATAAGGAAGGTGTTCTATGACCTTCAATTATAAACCATACTTCGTAAGAAAATGGAGGAATATTAAACCTAGCAAATCAAAGTAATCTTTAAAAAAATGGTAAATAATCAACACTGCTGCTGAAGATAATTGCTAAACTAACTGGATAAAATAAGAGAAACATTGAAAAATGATTTAAATATCATTACAATAACAGAGTTGGTTATTTTCCATATTTTAGAGCTAACTTTTTAAGGTATAGATGACATTCAAAGGTAAGATGATTGTTAGACTAATAATTATTAGAGTAAAAAATGAGAACATGATATGCAATTTTAATTGAAGTAGAATGAGTAATTATTAATCAATATTAACAGAAAAGATATCTAAATATAATAGTCTGAAGTATATTTATATCAACCATTAAAAAAGACGGGGACATAAATGAGAGCATCACCTTTAAATTTGAAGTTGACTGGTAAAAAATGGACAAGTGCCTTGAGGTATACCATGAGAGAGATAATATCATGAAATATAACTAGTGATTAATTTATATGGATTCAGGTTGAGAAAACAAAAGCCATTGATCACAAGTTTTAAAAGAGGAAGTTAAAATAAATGTGTAATAAAAAAAATAATAAAACGTGATAAATGATTAAATTAAATAATTGAAATTAAGAAAGTTAAAAAATAAATTTATGTATTCAGCGTACATAGAAGTATGCAAAATGAAGGGCAAAAAGATTAAGGAAATGGGCACGCGTAATGTAGCATATTAGAAGTTTGTAAAAACACATGTCAAGCCTAACATTAAAAAAAAAGAGAGGCATTACATAGATACCACGCAATTCTTATATATTTTTTGTTCAAACACACAATTCTTATCTATTTGCACATCCAACACCTAAATTTTCATATTTAAACATGCATAACACTCAACCTTTGATATTATATAAAAAATACCACTATCTCTAACTTTTTCAAGCATATGTTTATGATATCATAGTATTATAATATCAAAATAAATGAAGATTAACTGAATGACCATAGATGAATTATCTCTTTATTTTAGTGACGTTATTATATTTTATTAGTTCAAGTATTGATTTAATTGTATCGTGCGACCTACCTTTGTTCCATACAATAATTATCGAAAAGAAAAACAATACAACTAAAAACTCTGACACAGTTATTAATTGATTTCAATCAACTTATTAATTATTGAACATAATATCGATACCATGTTGACCTCTAAGAAATTAAATGATTAATTAAAAATTAGACATGGATAAATTATAAACAAATAATACATACAAAACAAACATAATTATTTAGCAAGAGCTGTTCAGTTTGCTCCAAAATGGGCATAAAATGATGGACTGTAGGCAAATTATTTTATGAGCATTTGGCTATCTATAGAACTGTTTCAATTAACAAGAAATCATAGTTATGTTTACCTACCTCACAAAGACCATCAATCATTAGCCTTGTCCCTACTAGGCAGATTCAACATTACCAATCCTCATTTTCCATTCACTCCTATCCATTCATTCTTATTAAATGTTGGATGACGCGTAAATTTTTTTGTGAAACGTTTGTCTATGCTAATGTTGACCTACACCTTACAAATTCTATCACATCCATCTCATAAACACATCTTATTGGCTCATTTACAGATTTTATTGGTGTATCTTCCACTCATAAATATATATACAATAGTAATTCTGAGGAGATTTTATTTTTAACAATAGGAAGTGGTGATAGAGTGACAATCCAAAATTCTTCTCAGAATTTGATTTAATTCACTAAGACCATTAAAAGTAAATCCGACCAATTTACCTGCATTTTATTTGCAGTTCTTTTATTAGAAATCAAACACTTCGCAACCAACTCAACTGCTTCAAATATCAATTGCAGTTCAGAAGTAACATTCCCCTAAAATTTAGTGCAACAGCTAAGCTAAGAATTCAAGAGAAATACCTCTGGAGCCATCCACCGATATGTTCCTGTTTCTGCAGTCATAACACCAGACTGGGCTTTAACTCGTGCAACACCAAAATCTGCAACTTTAACAACCTGTTTGACAAAGGATTGTTGGAAAATAAAATCTAAGCACATTAGGGGGAAGCATACGGGAAAGAAGGCATATTAAAATTGTGCATTTTCTATCATCCAATAACAGATATAAAAGTTGTTTAGAAGTTACAATCCCAAATGCACATGCCTTGGAACTTGCCTCGGCCTACCGACAAAAAAATTTTTAATTAAAAATTAATAAACATAGCATTTTTCTGAAAAAAAAAAATCTATAAAAAATTATTTTGATTAATAACAAAAAAATTTTTAATTAAAAATTAATAAACATTAGCATTTTTATGAAAAAAAAATCTATAAAAAATTATTTTGATTAATAATATAAATGCATTAGTATTATAAAAGCATAACATTATTTTTATGAACTCTAAATTTGCAATAATCAAAACTTAAGAGTAAAAAGAAAAATTGGGCATCAGTTGATTTAGAAAAGGCCACTAAATTATAACTCTAGGATTTGCTTGATAAAATGGAGATTTTAAAATAAAGAATGCCACAATATAATAAGATCACAGATAAAACAATATATAATAGGGAAGGTAGTAAAAAAGCGCTATAAGATTTAATTTATGCTAAAAATGTGGAGATAAATCTCTCATCAACCTTGATTGCAAAGTTGAAACCTACCATATAGATTTGTTTCATGTGTTTTTCATACATTTGAACTCTAATTGATATCTACAAGTATCTAATAAAATCCACTTAACCTCAACAAGTTTGTTATCTAGCATCTAGTATTATAAAAGGAAATGATTACATGGAGTTGAGGGGCATCACTAATACTTCCCTTTCTCCACAAATTGTATAGACGGAGATAGAGAAGGTGGACAGTGGATTGATCGAAAGCTGGTACTCATTCTAGTTGATGTCATGTATATGGATTTCTCTGTTGAGTGGTTGGCAACTAGCACTGAAGGGTTGAAACCGATAGTAGAAAATCAGAGACCGTAAAAAAAAAAGAACTGGTGATTGCCAAAAGGGACTCATGACTAACAAGATGTTTCAACAAAAGCGGGAACATATTTTGTTCTATTTCCAATGGACATAATCAGTGGAGGGGCTATGCTAAGGTTTAGAGAGGGATTAAAAAAAAAAAGAGAAATATATTCATGTGATAAATATGAGGAAAATATTTAATGCTAAATATTTGAATTCTATTTATCCTTGAACTTGTGGGAATTTATCTCTCTGTCGGAACTTTGACATAAGTAGAACTCACTGAACCATGTAAACTCTCCTGAGATCTTTTCTTGATGCTCTCTTCGCAGATTATTTTTCCCATTTGTGCAATCATCATTTGTCTCGAAAGCATGAGTATTTGGACTTAGAAGGGTGCAAAAAAAACTCTATCCTTTTTAAAAGAAGAACCTTTAATACTAAATTTAAACTTGTGTAATAAGCAAAAAGAATATTGTGTTATTGCAGCAAATCTGGAAAGATCAAACAATGCTTATTTAAACAAGCTTAAAACATATTAACAGAAATTCGAAGTATATAACATACAATATGATCCTAGGATGGTCACATGTTCAAGTGCATCAACAACAATGTCATTAACAAAACGAGAATAACAGCAGCATCCTTAGTAATATTAGTAATATTAAGAAGAGAGCAATAACCTCATTTTCATCCATTAAAATATTGGCAGTCTTCAGGTCCCTGTGTATGATATCATTTTGGTGCAAATAGCACATTCCCTTGCAAACATCAATTGCCACTCTAAGCAGAGTTGGAAGCTTGAAGGATCCTTTCTGCTTATGAAGAAAGTCATATATACTACCTCCAGACATGAATTCTGAAAGGAACAAAAAAGGCAAGGGGGGGAAAAAATTAAATTGTTAGCTAACACATTCAAACAATCACAATAAAACATAAACTACTACTAAAGGTATGACAAAATTTTTATAGTGAAACGCACTATATCTGCCAAGTTCATGCAGAATCTTTTACCTGTAACAATGAACAAGCTATGTGGTTGCGTACATGCACCAATAAATTGAACAACATTTTTGTGGCGAATCTTTCTGCATACACATAATAGAGGTTTTTAATAGAATCATAGAAAAATCAATGTGGGGTGAAGGAAAAATATTTGGAAAAATTTGCATATAAAAAAGACGTTTTAAGATTACAATCGTATTCATTTACTTAATAATTTTGATAACCCAATTAAGTCACAAAATCTTGCTTCTTTTCTAGTTTTCTAGATGAATTAATTCATAGGATTGCAATTCTTTGTAAAACTTTAGTGAATTTTGATCCCCCTGAAAAAATCAATCATAAAGCATACTTACACTATTTTGATTATACATTATACTCTTTGCAGAAATTAATAATTAAAATTATAAAGCTTCCATTTTCATTGGAAATAAGGAACGAAAGGATTGGCACAACTTCAAGGTAAATCATGCATGGTAAAGTTTGACAAAGCTTGTCAACATTTCTTGGGTTGAAATGGAGGCATTGGAAGTAAGGACCAAGAGTATTGGCACTACTTTGTGATAATTTATCTTTTCTCATTATGATGAATTTATCTAAGAATATACATTCTTTTCATATTTCTATAGTTCAAATGCTTATACATGCTTTGTGTTGTACTATGCAACTTATCAATGTCTGTTGAAGTGCATGCAAAATGAATAATATATATGAATATTTACATGAGCGTGTTATGGAGCCAACCCTATATGATATTAGTTAGAGATACTTGTACCTGCACTATGATTGTTGTCTTCCTAATAAGTTTGGACAAGGTTATAGTACCGACAAAGATCATGTGATGGATGTGTGTCAGCTAGTGATTCACCTTAAAAAATATGTTGATATTCTATGCTTCGCTGCATATTCATGCTTATGATATGGTGTGCTAAGTGGACTGATGTATTGTTCATGACTCTGACAATTATGAAAATTTTATGGCAATGATTAACAACAATGAAAAATCGATTTCAACAATTTCTTCACAAATTATCTAGCATGTATATTGCTCTAATTTCCTTTGAGTTGTAGTTTGAAACTAATATATATATATAAGAATAATTAAATGATGTGAATACAAGTGAATGAAATGATTAATATAGTATGCTTCCATGTGCCTGATTGACTAATGGAGTTTATCCCCTTATAATATTAGCTGAAGATGCTAAGATAATCATGCACATAACTGCTAAAAAATATTGATATTAATGCATTTTAATTGAAATAAATTTAGAAGATACTCCAATGATGGATCTATATATATAAAAATGATATAGATATAAATGATGTAGTACAATATAATGAAAGTTGAGAACCTTTTTGAATTATCATATTTAAATAATAAACTATCAAATGATTCTACACAGATTTACCGTATTTTGACTAGTATGCATATTATTATTATTATTTTCATTACGTTATTGTAACATGAAAATATGAGCATTCATTGTCATGTTAATAGCTCAATGACTCGCATATTTTAAACCAATATTGTCAAGTTTAAATCTTGAATTAGAAAATGAGTGAAAGAAGAGAATGTTTATAAATAATGTGGATGAATATAAAGAAAAGTAAACCATTATAATTGTTTTATTTTCATTAATTTATTTCTTCCATTAGTTTGGTTCACTAAACCATTATTAAGTACAGAAATTGACATACACAACACCCAATTCTTAGCATTTACCTATCTCACACCCAAACTCTCACTTTTACAAAAATGAGCACCCTACCTATGTATGAAAATGTGGCTTTCACTGTTGGGTGTCGTAAAAAGGATAAGTTTAGAGTTTGGGCCTGAGATAGGTAAATGTAGAAGAATTGGGTGTTGTGTATGTAAATTCCCCTATTAAGTAACAATAAAAAATGAAAATTTAATATTCACAGTTAGATCATTTGTTATCATCTTGGTAACTCCAAGCCCCGGGACTAGGTTGTGACAAATATATATATAGGTATGCATGTAAGATTATGAAGTAGATGGATGACAAAAGATATATTGGCACATGTGAAGCCTTTTAATATGTAAGCACACAACATTAAAACTTTAAATTGTTTTGTTTGATAGTGAACAAATATATATATAGGTATGCATATAAGATTATGAAGTAGATGGATGATAAAAGATATATTGGCACATGTGAGGCCTTTTAATATGTAAGCATGCAACATTAAAACTTTAAATTGTTTTGTTTGATAGTGTCAACATATGAGTGATTAGTTTTATATAATGTTGATAATATCTAAAAAGAAATTAAATTATAAATCAAACAACCATACATCTAAATGTGGACATATGTGCAAAATTCTACGACTTACAATTTTCTTAAATGAAAGATTTCAAGTTTGTATCTCTATACTTCCGATGATGCCTTCAAAGGTTATACATTATTATTAATTGATTTATGAAAAGCAAGCGATGTGATGCGATTAAAAGTCAAGAAATGCATGTCATTGTTCTGTTATGAATTACGTAAATTTTGATAATGATAAATAAGATGTGTAAGTATTTCATTCCTTTCAATTGCGGCCATCTATACCTACCAAGCCACTCTGTGCCTCAGGCCAGGTCATAGCAATCCTTCCCTTTCCATCTAAAAAAAATTATACATATTCTTTAATATTAATGATGACATTTTAAACCTTCAGTAGAAAATGAAGCAGACAGAACAAAGATAGAACATTAATTTTATGTATAGAAAATAGAAAACCATACGAACGAAAACAATAAAAATGATACAAGAATTGATGCTTCTGAGAATCTATGGATTTTACATATTTGGGCAACTGAAAAAAGATCCGGAGAGCTTAGAATGAATAAAAGCATCACCCTAAATTAGTTTTAAAATGTTAATGCTCCATGGTGTATGCCCAAAAAAAAATCATTAGAGATCAATAAAGTTAAAATCAACACGATCGGGGTAAATTCTAATTGCATGAAAAAGATTAATATTTGTGTGCCATGTTATTTGGTAGCAGATGAATCGTTTCATTTTACAGAGATAACATGAATATGTAAGGCACCAAACACCACTTCATATATGAAAGTAATTGTTGCAAACCTCATAATATAGACTTCCTGTGCAAATTCACGCTGCATATCCACATTAACATGCTCGGGCTTAAAGACTTTAATAGCAACTTCTTGACTACAATATGTGCCTCGGTATCTGAAAACGAAAACAACAGGGACACGTTGACTTTAACATAAACAAGTATAACCATGCCAGGATATATATAGCTTTGAATTACTAGCAGACTTACAAATTACATTGAGACCCAGATGCCAATTGATTTTGAAATTTTAGAAGTCTAGTATCAATCTCCCAAACATCAGTCCCATCAGTCGGAATTTTGACATTGTCCTGAAAACCTTTCTTTGACTGCAAATTTTCGTTTTTGGGTGGCCACTGCCTAGGCGGCATGCAAGCTTCTTTCTACAAATAATAATAACGAGTTATTCATATATTCCGTAGAAGTCATTGAAATAAAAGAATACCATCAGCAGTATAATAGGATGACAGACATTTTACAAAGAAGCAAATACTTAGTGTGGCAGTGAAACAGAATACCAGTAATAGGGACAGCCATAATTTCTAGTTAATCCAGAATTGCATAAATGATTAAATTTTAAAAATTTACCCAACAGCAAGTAAATAAAGCACTTCCACAAATATTTGTACTAAAACTGATCACTTTGAGGATATGGCATGGTTTTCCGGTAGTCTCGAACAATCCTCAGCATTTGAAATATTTGTTCTCACCAAATTCATTGGAAGAAGTATTAATAGGATAATTACAAAATAGTAATACTTGCAAATCCTATTTAGTATCCCTACAATAGTTCACACTGCAATGATCTTAAAGAGAAAAAAGAAAATTTTCCATCAATAAAGGACGTAAAATATGTTATTTCACCAGCATGTTAGGTGCTTAAGAATAAGACTAAACTGTCCAGCTCAATTAACTTTCAGTCTGTTTGAAGTTCATTTTTTTTGCAAATTTAATAAAATTGTTACTTTCACTCAAAAGCCCGATATTTTGGACAAGTGAACCAGTCTGCATAATCTTTTTTCTTCTTAGAAAGATGCAGTAGATCTAGCTTTAGTCTGCTATGAATTCCATCCTAGTTCGGTTCCTTCCTCACAGTCAGTGCCTTGGCTAATGGCAGTGAATCACAAGATGCCACCTCTTATTGCAAATCCAAAAGCTTGATTTATGGCACTTGATCACCCAATGACAGCATAGAAAATCAATGTCAGATATTACGTGATTGTCGATCACTCTTTGGAAAATCCTACAACACAGTTGCTTGGCTCTTATGCAATCTACAACGCTAAGGGAAGGCACAAACATTTTTGTTTTGAATGTCATATGTAAATGATAAGAACGGGGGCTCTGAGAGTTGGATGAATTTGCACAGGGTTAATTGGTGAGATAGAGAGCCGAAGAGGATTGAAGAATTAGACCAAAGAGCTGCCAGGATAAAGATGAGACCAAGTAGAGGATCTAAAAAAGGGAAGAATCTCAAAAGGTGAGAAATTTCAATTCATCGTCTAATAATTCTCTAATAATAGTCTCAGATTTAGCAAATTGCATAAATCATGTTAAAATAAAAAACAAGGGAAAAAATGTTCTTTATTATGTACACAAAGCAAATTTAAAACAATTTTAAGATTTTGGAGATTTATTTAATGAATATGTTGCGCCCATTTCTCAAGGAAATGCTGCTAGATAGGAGTCTTTGACAGAGATAACAAAATTCATCTAAAATACAAAAGATCAACAGAATCCATCTTGAAGTTGAGGTGACAAAGTATAAATACTTCTGAAGAGTAATAGACACAAGGGATGAACATTACTAATTCAAAAACTTAGCAAAAGATTCTCTCAATCGTCCTCTAGAATATGTATGATCAATTGCAGGAGCCAACATTTCAGGCAGTTTGTTTTAACGTTCAAAAAACGTAAGTTTTAAATTTTAAAAATAGTTAAAAAATTGTTTGTCAGCCCAAATCTTATAGGTTAGTTAAGGAGTAATTTTTTAAAATAATTGTTTGCATTAATGAAACAAGAAAATGAAAGCGATCATAATTTAGATTTGTTATTCTCCAAACCCAATACCAATATAATTTTGTTTCCATCATACACTAAGCTTTTTTGCATAAAATCAAGAAAGTAGATGTGGCCGCCAAATGTCAATATCAAGGAAACTAGAACTCACAGTTATTGAGTAATTTTAACTGTTGTCTCAAAAAAACCAACCGATAGCTCTATAAATAGCAACATCAACCTTGTTTTTGGCCAACTAAAACACTTACTGTTCCTGTTCAACAAAAAAAGACCTGATGGCTACTCCACCCAATAACTCCGCTATTAACATATCAATCCTTATTTCACCATTGTGATCCACTACCTCAGGACTCATTATTTAAGAAAGGGAAAGCTGACTGATCCAGCCAAGTTGACGGGACCATGGGCTCGTCATATAGAGAGGACAATCAAAATGGAGACGGTGCGAGGAGCGGTCAAATAAAATCGTGCAGCTAGAGAAGGCGCGATTTGTGCAAGCAACATAAGAGGTTCGGGTGCTGAAGAGAACATAATCGAATGCGATGAAGCAAAAAAGATTGTAACAAAGTTGAGCATGACGAGCGACCAATTATGAGGGTGGAAAATACCGGTAGTGCAATGAGTACCCTTACGCAATGGTAATTATACAAGATCAAAGCCAAGGAGAGGTGCGTTCGTAGCACTAAGGAAACACAATTTGAAGGAGAGGGCACCTTCTGTGACAACCTGAACTCTCACCCATGAAGGTATTTTCCGCTTTGGACTAATGGCGTCACGATTTTGCACCGTTGGTGTAGCTTCACAGTAGGTCACCCATCCTAGGAATGCTCCCATGCAAGCACTCTTAACTTTGGAGTTTCTACTGAAATTTCACCGTTACACCAAAAGACACCTCGAAGTTTTAGATTTCGGCTTCAATCTATTCAAGGGGTTTCACTATCTCTCCCACTTAAGTATCTGACATTATCGCCAGTTCTCTAAACCATAATCATCTACCAAACAAATAGGATTCTAAAGATGGCCCTTACAAATTCAAGAGGTGGTTCCCACCATGTAGCACTTTATCCCAACCAAAGTTCAAAAGGTTGCTCCCATGACGTAGCACTTTATTTTGTATAACACTTAGTTCTCATCTTTTGATTGATGTTATGCTTCGATCCCATTGCTGACAGCCTAAACTCTCACCCATCAAGTTATTATCTACTTTGGCCTAATGGCCTCACAGTTTTGCCCTGTTGGTGTAACTTCCCAAGATGTCACCCATCCTAGGAGTGCTCCATGCGGGCACGCTTAACTTGGGAGTTTCTAATAAAATTCCACTGTTACACCAAAAGACGCCTTTAAGAATTCGGCTTCAATCTACTTGAGGGGTTTCACACATTTCACGAATCCCAACAAATGTAGGATGTTGCCGTGCAATGGTCGAGTAGGCTAAGCGAGCAAGGGTTGATCGGATGCAAGAGTTGTTAGCGAGACAGATAGCATTGTGAAGAGGTTGTGAGCGTTTTTCATGTTGAAGCGATGACGACCAGTTGTTGTAGCAAAGAATTGGGCAAGGGCTGCAATCAAGATTGATGGAAAAGATAACATCAAAGAGGGATGAGCGAATTTGTTTCTTATACCCAAAATGTAAAAGC
This sequence comes from Phalaenopsis equestris, assembly GCF_001263595.1. NCBI lineage: Eukaryota > Viridiplantae > Streptophyta > Magnoliopsida > Asparagales > Orchidaceae > Phalaenopsis > Phalaenopsis equestris. The sequence goes on from NW_018164538.1 coordinate 779,149, forward strand.
AACGCCTGGATCAAGAAATAAAAATTACCATTACAGGCATTTACATACATACCACATAAGTTTTATATATTTACAAGTTTAAAACTTAAATTTGTATATTTAAATTAAAAAAAAAACTGCACAAATATATACAAAGATATATGAGTTATGTATATGAATAAAAAAATTTTGCAATAAGTACATAAGATCTCCTTAGTTTTTTGAGTTTGTCTATAATTTTTTCTTTTATAATGTAAACATCAAATTTTTAATTCATTAAAATTATTAAAAGAATGATATATTTATGACATTAAAATAGTGAATAAACAAATACTAATTGACCCATGACAACCCCTCCACCTTTATAAATTTCCAAAAACACTGCTCTTGTGACTATGTTTTCAATCATTGGAAATGTTTTCGGTTTAAAATGAAATAGCAACTTAACAAGTTGGAGTTGGATTTGATTAGACTCTAATCAAATTGACAAGAGTTGACATTCGATTGAACAAAAAAATATTTGGGGCATTTACGCACATAACACCCAATTCTTAAATATTTACATATCTAACACATAAACTTTGATTTTTATATTTATAACCCTAAACCTTAAATAAATAAGAATTGACTCGTATGCATGTAAATCTTCCAAAATATTTCTATTAGCATTATATTCTTATGCATCCATGGATGTGCATGCCTTCATTTGCACTATTAAGAAATTATCAAAAATAGATCAAACTTTGGATCGAAAAAATGCTCAATTCAAAATAAAAGACATGAATGGTTCAAAACTCGCCAATGCATGATCAAATGACTGGCAACAAATAATCGGGTCAGGCTACTGCTAATGAAGATCATTTCATGTAACATCTACAAACTCTAAGCGAAATAAATTAATAAATGGACAAATGCTCGCATAAATACAAGAACTTAGATCGATAAAAAAGAGAAAATCGTATGAACTTAAATATCAATCACCATTTTTCAAGCAATATTGCTGCAAAGTAAGGAAAGAAATTACCTCAACTTTATGAATCTCCTTCTGCAGTGCATCTCTGAGATGACTGGTTTCCTAAAAACAGTCAGCCAAAAAAATTAATTTGAATTTTAATTAGCTAAAATACTTAATGAGAAAAGTATCAAAATGATCTCCTAACTCTTTGCATGGAGTTATTTTAGTCCTAGAGTTTATAAAAGTGTCCATTTAGTCTTCAAACTTTTTAAATATAAAATGGTCTCCAATCAAGTTTATTTTAGCCTCCAATAAAAAAGCCAGAAGACTACTTTAACAATATTATAAACTCAGTTAATAAAATGATCCCATGTAAATAGTCATAGTACTGCTTGGCACTTTTACTCAAAACTTAATGATTGGAATACCAAGATATAAACATTAGACATTAAAAATCTCTCTGTTTCCCTCGATCACAGACCCACTTACTGACTACAACAATTCATTCATTTTCAAACTTAAACTGACATCAACGTGAGAAACTTAGAAGATGGGATAGTGAATAGAATAAAATATACTATTTCTGAAATTGTACTCTATAAGAGAATGTATACATGATCTATAATATAACAATATCACAGGGCCAGCACTACAATGGTATTAATGGGACAGAAACACATCTCTGAAGCAGAGTGTGATAAAAAATTCAATAAATACACATAAGACGAGAAAATCACCTCATCAGGCCAGCCATCAACGACAAAGACATCTAATGAGTAGCCATCGTTTGTTGAAAAAGCATGCGCTTCTTGGATGTTAAGCCCGGCCTCAGAAAGCAGGGTTGTCAACTGAAACACAGAAAAAAATAAAAATAAAAAAATAAAAAATAACTCTCAGAGTAAATTAACACCCTTCCTGTCCATTAAGTTATAAATAAATAATGAGAAATTTACATCCATGCCACGTAATTCTTAGGTTTTTACATATCTAACACTTACTTAAAAGACAAAAGTTTGATATTTACACTTATAACACCTTGCAGTAAAAAAATTATGCATGAAAAGCTTAATTTCACTTTTACAAAGACGATGATGATGATGACGATATTTTTAATGTGATATTAAGGGGGTGTTTGGTAGCATATTATTTATCAGATTTAGCCATGGATTTAGCTTAAATCCAGCCAAACATCAAAAAATAAAAAATAAAAATAAAAATTAAATCAGACGTTTTTAAATCAAAATTTCTCGCTTTCCGTAGCTATTCCTTGTGTTCTATCTATTTTACAGCGTAAATTCAGATTTATTAAATCCAACTACGGGGCGGACTTAGGGGAGGTTGGTCTCCATCTACAAAGAGTTTTATAAATCTGATTTTACTAGATTTAATAAATCCTATTTAACGTAAAACTAAGTCGGAGCCAAACTCCGCATAAAGATTTGAGTGGTATGCATGAAAATATGAATATTTAGGTAATTGATATGTAAATACATAAGAATTGTGCAGCAGGTATGTAAATGCCCCTTCAATAAAATAATAATAATAATAATAAAAAAGAGCCTGTCGAAGGCAAAGTTTGAAAAATCCAACTACAGTGAAAATGAATGATTAAAAAGTTTCACCAGAAACTTTTGAACTGCCTTGTGAAAAAGAAACCAGAAATATTTCATGTTGCGTCATTGGAAAGGGCTAAAAAAAAAAAAAAGCATGAATGAAATATGAGAGCTTTCAATATGTGCACAGCTCTCTATCTACTTGCATTCGTTGCTATAAGATGAAACGAAGCATAGTCTGTATGCTTTCCATTTTGAGTAGATAAGATGCAGGGTTGGGGTGGATAGGGCAGATGAAGAGAAAGAGTGAGAAAACAAGCAATATTTGCGCAAACTGACAATCATTGCTTGATTTGGTATGCTCCAGCACTCACATAATGCTGGATTACTGTTTTTTAGGGAGAAAAATATCAATAAGAAGACCAGACGATAAGCCCTAGCTCGCTCAACTGCTCCACTATCCCAGCCGAAGCCTCCTTCCCTGCTTATTACGATCCCCTTCAGGCGTGAAATAAAAACTGAGTCTCCTTTGCCTCTCCCGCTCAATCCCGCTCACCCTAGACCTCTGCTCGCACATTATTAAGACCTTCGAAACTCCTCGTCCCTACAGCCTTTATTTCTTAAAATTGAACCTAATATATAGAATATTTGCCCTTACTTCAAAATAGTTAATATATTTTTGGGGCTAAACTTAAAGACATAAATGAAGTATTTTTAAATACTTAACAAAAGCTTTATACGCCTAGTCACCATCGAATTCACAATATATTTGTTCAATTCAAAATCCTAATAGTTTTTATAAATATTTCAAATTAAACAGTTTCAAGGTATACAAATTTCAAGATTTTGTAAATCAAATATAATACTTGAGATATGTGAATGTACTTGTAGGCTTGTATGAGTGAAAGTTTGGGTATTTTATTGTGTATATTTAAGAACATCTATATAAATGAGTTTTCAAGGGAATTTACATAGTTTTGTCTTCCTCCTCAAGTTGTGTATGCTTTAGAACATTTAAATTAACATTTCACACAAGCTGTACAGTTTAAACATTGTTTTAGGGAACATTTATATATTTTAAACTTAGCTCTATACTTTTCCACATAAGGGGCCAAAGTTGACAAGACTAACATTTTATAGATATTCAATTGTCAAATTTCAAATGGATTTCAAATATAAAATTTCAAATATAACTATTTTAAATGCCCAAAATCCTGGATAATGGACATGTTGAATGAAAATATCAACCTGAGGGGTCAACTTATAAATTAAGATTTTCAACTCAACTACTCACAAAAAACCAATCAAAACACTTCAATCAAAATTAATCACAAAAAATTTAAAACAAATGTCATTCAACTCCACAATAGTTTATCGGGAGTGATAAAATTTTGATTTACTTTATCTCATAAAGAGCAAATTTCACATTGAGTGTCACTATATTCACACTCAAAGACAAAAACAATCTCATGCCAGTAAGGACACGACCTAAGTTTGTCCGGTGATTTGACCCAAAAGCTACACAAAAATTTACGATTACGAACATAACCATCTAACTAAGTGGTTGTCGTCAAATGACACCATTATATTACAGTCACGACCATAACTCGTATATTCTCCAACAACTTTCTACCCTTAGAGATGTAAACCATATGATACAATTGATTGTCATAAATGCTGTGAGAGACGCAAGGAAATTCACAGAAACATATTCGAGAAATTCGAAGCAAAAATTTGAACAAAATCACACTAAACAAGAGATCACATAAAACACAAACACAAGATTTAATGTGGACAAACTCGAGAACAACAAAATAAATTTATAGTCACACCACATTAAAAAAATTTTTATAAAGAAATGAGAAGAATTGTACAAATTACATCACACTCAAACATTTACAAGCTTTAGAATAGTTGGGGACGCTCTTCTCCTCTCCTTAGGACGAGAGATTGTAGTTCTTCTCTCCTTAGGACAAAAGAGATTGTAGTCGCATACCCTCCAATCAACAAAATTGAAACTTTAATCGAAGAATGACTCAAGTTTCATTACGGGCATTAGAGCACTACGATATGGTGTTGCGGTGCAGCATCAGAGGTGATGCGATGCTGCTCTCTCAGGTTCTAAATCTAGATTGGGTGTTGTGACGTTGTTGTTTGCAAAGCCAAAGTCTTGAATATGGGCAATGCAGTGCTCCCCTTCGGGTCTTAAAGTGACATACTCTTGGGTTCTAAAACAGGATTCCGTGTTGAGCTCCACCGGCAGGTACAGAAAATTTTTTGGGCGACAACACCTTGACAAACTCACCGTCAAGCTTGATCTACAAAATTGAAGGCTCTTAGTGTCAATTATTGAACACATCTGGAGTAAACATAATAATAATCTCCCACTTTAAAATTGATTGCAATCAATCATCCTCCTCTAAAACTACAACATCTTCATAGTTATGAAACGTGGTGTGGCTCACCTCAGTCTCAACCTTCCTGAACTCCAACTTAAGTGTGTTTTTGGAGTATCCTCAGGTAAATTTCTTGGGTATATTGTGCGCCATAGAGAAATTGAAATTGATCCCAATAAAATCAAGGTGATTGTTGAGATGCCGCCTCCAAAAAATCTTCACAAACTTCGTTCTTTACAAGGACAGTTCATGTTCATTCGGCATTTTATACCCAATTGTTCTGATCGATGTCAACTGTTCTAAAAAATGATGAAGAAAAATGCTCCATTTAACTGAGATGATGCATGTGAAGAGGGTTTTGATAGTATTAAGAAGTACCTCTTAAGCCTACCCATTCTCTCAGCACCAATTCTAGAAAAGTCTCTTATATTGTACACAACAACATTAGAAGAGTCTCTTGGAGCTCTGCTTGCTCAACACAATGAAGAAGGCAAGGAGAATGCCCTCTATTATATCAGTCGAAGTCTTATAAGAGCTGAGATGAGATATAGTCCAATTGAAAATTATTGTTTGGTGTTGATTTTTTATGCTCAAAAGCATCGCCATTACATGTTGTCTCAGAAAATCACTCTCATCTCAACAAGACCAGCGTTGACAGGTCGCTTGGCTCGATGGGCAGTCAAGTTCTTGCAATTTGATATCACATATGTTTCTCAGAAAGCAGTTAATGGACAAATTCTGGCAAATTTTCTTGCCGCTCATCATGTTCATGTTGATTCTCCGCTCAATGATTTGCCTAATGAGCAAAAACTAATTATTCATGGGAAGGAGAAGTTGCAAATATGAGAATTATAATTTGATGGAGCTTCTTCCATCAAGCTCGCCCAACCTCCAGATCTTCCAAAAGCTCTGGCATGAGCTGGCATTGCTTATCTTTGTGATACCAGAGGGAGACATAATGAGGTATTCATATGGATTAACTGAGCCCCAGACTAATAACGAAACTGAATATGAAGCTTTGGTTGCTGGCCTTGAGATAGCTATCGCATTGAAAGTGAAAAATTTTCATTTTTTTTTTTTTGCGATTCACACCTTATTATAAACCAATTATTGGGTATCTATAAGATAAATAAGCTTAAATTGGCCTTTTATCATAAGAAGGCCACTCAACTGATGAAGCAAATCCCGCACGTCACATTAACCAGGGTTTCTCGAGCTCGAAATAGTAAAACGGGATGTTTAGCTAAACTAGTTAAAGCGGTGACCAACATGAAGTTTGAGTCAGTGTTGATCGACGTGAATACTTGTCGAGTCTTGGAACCTTCCGATTTGCAACTCGCACAGGCAAAGGGGTCATCAAGTTCAAACAAGCAGGATGCAACTTCAGTTGTTCACATTCAAATAGTTTCTCAAAATCAACATGTGACACTTATGGCATAGGAATGAAATAATAGGAGGCAGCCTTCATTGACAATTTCAAAGAAGGAAAAATTGCCTACATGCAAATAAAAAACCACACAAATCAGAAAGAGAGCTCTAAGGTTCGTTTTTGTCAATGAAACCCTCAACCGTAGTCATTTGAACAAATGTGGCTACGATCTGCTGAAGCCAACAAAGTTGTCATTGAAATGCATGAAGAACTTTGTGGCACACACCAATAAAGTCTAAAAATGGAAAAGAAGATCAAAAGAATGGGTTATTATTGGTCATCAATGCTGAAAGATTGCATTGTGCATGCGAAGAAATGTCATGAATGTCAAATTCATGGTGACATAACACAACAGCCTCCTACACAATTACACCAAACCATAACATCTTGGTCATTTGAATGATAGGGTATGGATGTGATTGGACCGATCGATCCACCATCATCAAGAGGATATCGCTTCATTCTAGTTGCAACTGATTACTTCTCAAAATGGGTTGAAGCTCTCCCGTTCAAAGAATTTATTGCGCAAGTGATGAATTCCTTCACTCAATATATTGTCTATAGATTTGGTGTGTCATGTCATATTATTTCAGACAATGACCCAGCTTTTAAAAGCACAAAGTTATATAAATTCGTCGATCGACGCAAAATTGATTAGCAATATTCTTCAATATAAAACCCAAGGGAAAATGGCTTAGAAGAAGCTTTTAATAAGACGTTGGTTAAGCTGGTCAAGAAGAACTTCACTAAAAATAAACGAGAATGACATATTAAGATGATGGAAGCGTTGTGGGCTTATCACACAACTTATAAAACACCAACTAAAGTTGTTTCTTATGCATCGGTGTTCGTAGCAGAAGCAGTATTGCCACTTGAAGTTCAGTCGTCGTCACTATGAGTAGCTATCCGGTGTAAAATGTTCATCTGAGGCTGGAAGAGTTAGATGTACTGGATAAAAGGAGACTCCAAGCTCAACAGAACCTTGAAATCTACATAGCAAAGATGTCTCAAGCCTTTGACCATAGGGTGCGTCCTCGGACATTCCAAAAAGGAGAATTGGTCCTGGTGCTGAGAAGGCCAATCATTCCCCATCAGAAAGTTGGTAGTAAATTTATGTTGAATTGGAAGGACTCAATTGTTATTGAGAATGTGCATCAAGGAGCTCCCCTCCGGGTGTGTTTGAGTGTAGTGCTCTCGCGTTCTAAAATCTGGACATCAGTAAAAGAGAGATCAAAATTGCATACCCTCCAACGGAGAACGGATCAAATTTGGAAAAGAGTGTCGGAGCACCCCGATATGTAGTTGTCGCACTCCAATGAGCATTGTGTCAGTGCATTAGGGCATTGTGGTCTCTCTCTCTTGCGTTTTGAATCTGGAATTGACATTGTGGTGTTGCTATTCCCTGTGATAGGGCATGTCAGTCAACTTTTTGAAAATCAAAAATATTGAAAATAATTTTGAAATTTAATTTAAATATAAGAGGAATATAGTTTGGGTTTTGAAAGTAGCATGTTTTAATTTTTGAAAAATGAGACCAAATGGATCTCAATTGTCCAATAGTTTACATAATCGTGTCTGATACCGTGAATATTACACATTTCTAAAAAGTGAGTGTATACCTCAGCGATAGACTCAATCCTGCAAACTAAGAGATTTGTGACCTTTGTTTAGTTTGCGAACATTTTTTGTGTGACCGACAAGTTTCGCTATATAATACAAAGATTAGATAGAGTTTATTTTACCTGAGTTCCAAGTTCCCTAAAAAGGCAAACCCCTATAATTAATTATATCTCAAATGACGGGAGTCACTTGAGAAAACTCTTAAATATGATTGGGGAATCAGAGATACTAGCCTTCAAGATTTCAAGGTTTAAGTTTTCACGGTAGGACGTGGAAAAACAAGTGGGAGTGACTCAAATAGGAACAATTATTTTCAGAAGTCCAAAGAAAAGAAAAGATAGGGGATGTCACAGATCCTCAGGAGAACCCTTAGTGACTTTACATATTGTCCTGCTGTGTGGTTGCATTTTATAGATAATGTTATTCAATTATTCAATCCTGTCAATTTTATTATTTGGGACTTACATTTGCATAATACTTGATTATGCAAATAGCCCGCAGAGGTATGAGGGTTTACGTCGCGCCACACGACAACCTCAGAGCCTAAGGTGAATTAGGACTTAACGCTGCACAACATGGTTGTACAGGAGCCTAAAGAAGATGTGAGGATTTACGTCGTGCTGAGCGAGCTATTTCAAAGTCCTAAGAGTTATAATTTAGATTAGGAAAGAGATTGCTGAAGAAGATCTTCTTACTATTCGGTTTGAGTTCCTCGCCGTGTTGCCCACGAATTTAGCTCCAAACCTTCTGCCGCCGCGATGGCTCCAAGGTTTAAGCGCTTGAAATTGATGGTTTATGTTTCACAATTTTGGTGTCAATGTTTGGTTTTTTTTGTTTCGGTTTTGGTTTTGCATGAAGAATAAGAAAATTGCAGGTAAATAAAAAGTAATTAAAAACTAAAATGCAGTAAAGTAAAATGTTATAGATAATCTGTAAAAGCGTACCTAGACATCTGCTACTGTTGCGTGATTAATACTACAAACATAGTATGATTTACAGCAGATTTAAACACACTTGCAAGAAAAATAAATAAGGCGAGAAAACTCAGCATAAAAGTCAGAAAAATAAATCGTAGAAATCATAAGCAAAAGAAACCCTTAGCCACATATGAAAGACCAAGTCTGGGTATAAAACATTAGTAGAAGTGGGGATCAAAACTGAGCTGTGTGATTCCCGATCTTGAACAAGAGTTATCAGCTCAACAATCTACGGAGGGCAGTCCTTAACCTCAATTCAAGTGATTAGTCGTGGACATTTATAAATTTTCATAGAAAAATTATTTGATTTTCATTTAAAAGCTGTTGTTTAAGTTTTTTTTTTTTTGCGGTTCTTTTTAGCATGCAAAAGAAATTCTTATTTTATTTTTGTAAATATTTTATAAAGTCATATAGTCCACAGGCTAATCCCTCTAATCGTGTTAGAACTACTAATACCCTAAGAGCGTCCGAGGCAACGATCTCACCAAGAATCGACGAATAGTATCATTGATCATTTCCTTTTTCTTATTGAAGATCCTTGAGGTAGGAGATACTATTCTAATAATCCAACTTTGTATCCCTCGTTTAAGCACACATAAGCAGTGTCGTCATCGCGCTTGAACCCTAGACTTATTCTAGTCCAGTGATCCATGTGTGGCATTAACAAATTTCTCCAATTGCCAGGAGGATTTGGGTGTAATATTCAAGCTCAAATCCTGGTGCACTGGGTTTCATTGTACGTTAAGTCATTGCGGGAATTCCACTGTTGATTTAATTAAGAAAGCATGAACTCGTCTCGGTGCATTTTCATGTCTAGTGTCTTAATAAGTTTGTAGATCAGGGTCAAGTGTCAAGTTTCATTATTTATTCGAAAATTAGGTGGATGAACGCTCACCTAATGTGTATTCCTAAAATTTAGAAAGCTTACACTGAAAAAATAGGTGGATGAACTCTCACCTAGGGTGTGCTTCTAAAATTTAGAAAACTTATACTGAAAATTAGGTAGATGGACCATTACCTAGGGTATGCTCCTAAAATCTAGGAAGCTTACACTAAGAATTAGGTATATGGACGCTCACCTAAGGTGTGCTCCTAAAATCTAAGAAGTCTACACTTTAACTTGTGCTTAAAGTGATTTAAAGTGTTCTACCCTCAATAAATTGTTTTCCAACTAAACCTCAAATAATTCTAAATGCCTTCCAAGTAATTAAATCAGAAATTCCTATTTTTTTGAATAAACCATTAAACAAAGGTAACAAAACAAGTAACAAAACAAACAAAAAAGAGAAGGTTGACACACTTTCAAAACTAACAAAGCCAATGGAAGGAAATAGTGAGTCAATCAACCTAAAAGTGTTTAAAATCTTCCAACAATTGTAATTAAATTGACATTTGAAAAGAGTGCTTAAAACTATTCCAAGATAGTGTTGATCGACCCGAAAGTTCTCCAATTCAATATAAGAAGAAATGAGATCCAAAAGCCACAAGATAGACTCAGAAAAGTGTAGCCCAAAAGCCCCAAAATTGAACCAAAAAGTGCAACAAAATAAAGCCCTTAACAGTAAAAAAAACGTACATTTAAAGGCTTCAAAATCAGTGTTTAAGGGCTCCAAGATCAGCCCACAAAAGCACCACAAAACTGTATTTAAATTGCCTCAAAATCGACCAACAAAACAGTGCCAAGACGGTGCCCAAGCTGCTCCAAAACCACCCTTAAAAATCGCCTCAAAACAGTATGCAAACCTCTCCAAATCAGCTCTTTTAAAAGCTCCAAACAGCATTAAAACAACAAGTAAAATCCCCCAAAATCAGCATTTAAATGGGGCACAAAACCTCTAAAAAATAGTAAATGAATCAACACCCAGATGGCATGCAAAGCCTCCGAAACCAGCAATTTATCGTGTCCAAACGGTGAAAAAGTCGAGGCAAACAGTAAGAATGACATCCCAATTCTTCTTCAACACAACAATAATACCGATCCACTGACCAAGAAAAATTAAATGAAAATTTGAATGCATACCCCACTATTCCTATGCATTAACATTTCGTACATCTAAAACTTTAACCAATTCATCCTTATCGCATAAAAAAAACTATCAACTTAATTTTTAAATAGTGAAATGCACCTTTTCATGCATAGGTTTAAAATACCAAAGTGCATTGTATGTAAATATTAAATTTTAAGTGTGAGATATGTAAAAACATAACGTTAGTGTGCTAGGTATGTAAATGTCCACCAAAAAAAGATATAAAGCATAAAACTGAGCCAGGGAAGTGTTAAATCAGTCATTGAGTCAAGCTGATCTCCACATTGGTTGATAAAATTTATATTAAAAAATTTAAACAGAACCTTAGCTTTGATGCAGGTTTAAATTTAAATACATTTAGCTTTGATATAAGGTTAAGGTTGAATATATTTAACTTAGTATTTAACTTGTATCTAGAGTTTGAATCTAAACAGAATTTAAGTTGTATTTGAATATAGGATTAAAGTTAAATGTATTTAAATTTAAAACTTCACACTACCAAAGCTAAACAGAATTCTATCTACATTTAAATACTAATTTTATTTAGCTATTTAAATTTAAATAGAACTTTAGCTTTGACTAAACAGATTCATCATTCTTTTCATCGAAATTGCATCAAAGCTACACAGAGAGGATAGTGAAGAGAATGATGACAAAGGTCCTAGCTTTTGGCTACATTTAAATTCAGTTATAGAAGAGAATTCTGTTAGACTAAGTTTAAGGGACAGATTCACCCAAAGTCAATATTCAAAGAAATCAGTAGCTAAAAGAAAATTGTGTTTGAAATATCTCTTAAATCTTGTATGCAGTTACTGAAGAATAATGGTAGATTTACATGCATAGCATACAAAAAAAACTTATATACATTACATATCTAATATTCAAACTTTAATTTTGAGATACATATCAGCTCACCTTTCAATAGAAAAAATGTATTTTAACCGTAAAAAATAGGTAAATGTATTATCTTATTGTAACAGCAAAAATTGAGTACAGTGCATATTTATGTGAAAGTTTTAGGTGTTAGATATGCAAACACAAATGAATTGAGCGGGCATGTACATAAATCTTCCTATATGGACTGTATTGTATAAATAAAATGAGCAAGTATGGGAATAAAACAATACTTCGTTACCGATTACTGCAATTGTTGAGATTCTGTGCTCCGAGCGTTTCAACAGCTCGAAGAAGTCGTGTTCCTTGCTCTTCTACCTCTGCTACCTCCAATTCGGGTGAGAGAGAGGGTCGGCCGAGCGATCCTGGTAGAGAGAAAGAGTGGACTCCAGCGAGAGGGAGGCGTTTGCTCGAGAGAGACGGTGAGCCGAGCAGGTCTAGGTCTATTCGCGAAGAAGTGAGGGGAGGCGAGCGGCTAGTGTTTCTCGATCGAAAGAAGGGAGGCGAGTCTTTCGGTGGAGTGAGGAGGCGAGCCAAGAGCGAGCCGAGAGAGGAGGAGGGAGTCGAGGAAGAGAGGAGACGAAGTATGTGGCTTCGGTGCGGAGAGGCTGAGGCGAGCGAGGCTCCTGGTCGTACGAATGAAGAGGAACGAGGGCTTTTGCCGCGCGAGAGAGGGGAGCAGGCCTCGGATGTCAAGAGGCAAGGCGAGAGCGGGAGTGAGAGGGGGATGATCGAACGAGAGCGGGGAAGAGGAGTTCGCGATGCTGAGGGAGGCGAGGTCGAATGATTGCGAGCGACCTTCGGTTTATCTGGGGGAAGGAGGAGGAGGCGTCGGATGCAGTGAGGAGGAAAGGGGCCTACGAGATTTCGGTTCAGAGGGGAAGGAGTTGAATTGGAGAGGGGAGTTCTATCGAGCAACCCAGGCGAGTGGGGGAGGTTGAATTGTATAGATGAAATGTCCAGGGAGCAGAGAGTCGTTACCTGAAAGCTTTGTCAGGGAATTGAATAACTTCCTTTGGTGTATGCGGCTCAATTGTAAAATAATAACACGAGATTATTTTCAATTAATATGAGTTTTAAATGCTCTTTTTGAATTTTGAATTTTGAAATTTGAAATTTGAAATTCGTGAGTTGAAATAATTAGTCTGTGCTTAGCCCATATACAGCCCAAGTCAAACTTGAGTTGAACCTAGGCTGAGTAGACGTGCATCGATTTTTGTATGATCTACTCGTGCGCGGAACCATAGTGATATGGGTGTCCTTTCTAGCTAAAGTTGACGTTCCGGACGCGTCGGCGTGATCCGTTTCGTCATCTGGGGTCGTCCAAAAAAGTTTATCGACGGTCGAGTCAAAAATGTGTCAACTTCGTACGTGGTGTAGCAAGTGCGTTGCTGAGTCACAGAGGGTTCACCTAAGGCCGTCTGATCCTGTAGGAACTCATTTTCGGGTCCTCTACATGTTGGTCCTTAGCCCTTGCAACTAGAAGTTGAGTGTTTGGAACCGCTCATGCGAGTTCTTCACAAAAATGAGTCAAGAAGTGGCTCAAAGTTCTATGAGATGTGGGCTCTATTGCTAGTATGCTAAGATGGTCAACAAGGAACTCCTAGGGCTAGATTTTGGGTTCTGGGAGTAGGAAACTAAGACCTCACTAAAAATGAGGTCAACAGGGCGCTGCCATGGCATGAATTGTCTAGTTTCCAAGTTCATCCAATTTGACAAGTTTAAGTCGTCCAAATCCATAAGAATTTTTTGACGAGTTAATAGATAAAGAAAAATCTCTAAGTTTATAAATTGAAACATTTTAAGCTGAAGAAGCACAAATTCGTTATAATCCAAGTCTAGGATTCAAACGGGTCAAGAAGGTCGAACTCAACAAGCCCACATATGGCCAAGTCGCTGACAAGTTGCTTCACTCAACAAGCCATAAGAATGGCCGCAACGAAGAAGCCCCCATTTGTTAGTCCAATGGCAAGGACTACCAAATCCCAGGCCTACTCAACTTGAGAAGTCCAAGTGGACTAGATTATAGAATTTTTCTTGAACAATCAAAAGATCATAAAAAATAAAAGTAACGAACATCACCCAGTAAAACATCAAGGTGAGCCCGATGCTCAGTTCAAATTGAAAATCAACAAAATCTTTTCAAATAGTCTGACAAGCTTAAGGCACATACTACATGAATTCTTCAACAAGCCCCTTATAGCATAAAGCATAGGTCCAAAGAAATTATCCCATAGTTCGTTCAAAGCTTGATGTTTAACTAAGGGAATTCAATCGTCAACAAGTTCAATAAAGCACTAGACACCGGACCAACGATCCCTTGTCACTAACTCAATAAAAGTCTGAAAGCTAGCGCACTAAAATGCATCCTTCAGCAAGTCCGCCAATGCACAATGGTAGGACCAAAGCTATGCTCACTTATGTAATGAGTCCATGGCAATTCAGGTTAATTCCTTCAACAAGTTCACCCAAACACAAAGCTAACACTGAATGTATGGTCATTCACATGACAAGCTGACGCGTCTTAAAATTACCTACTTTTATATGTACATTTTATGTTCATTTTTAAGGATATTGCGTTTTAATGAATGATATTTTGTGTGTTTTTTATTTCAGGTATAAGAAATGAAGTTTAATAATAAAAAGAGCAAAAATAGAGCAAAATAAAGTCAACTGGAGCTAAGGAACAAAAATTTACTTAGCGCATAGACGCTAAGTAGTTAATTAGGGTTTCTAGAAGGCTGGCGCCTAGACGCCTAGGCGCCACAAACGGTTTGCACCTTTTCACAATAAATTTAGAAAAATTTTGAAGAGGTGCTTGAAGTAATTCTTGATGATTTTGAGAGCTCTATTTAATAGAGTCATTGGCTAGTCGAAAAAAGAGAGCTTTTGGTGAGTGTCTTGAGTCTTAGTGTGAGGCTTGTGGGTGTGTGAGTGGGTCTTTTTAGAGTCTGTTTTTGTGTTTATTGAAGAAAGAAGACAGCAAAGGAACTCCAAAGGATTTGTGTGGGGAGAAGTTTAAGATAAGTACATTGTATTTTTGTTTAAGTTTTGTTTTATTGTGTATACTTGGAGATTAATATAAGTTATGTTTTGCTATGTTATCACCATAAATTCTGAGTAGTTTTCATTTTTTTCTTCTTGCAATAAGAAATAATCATGTGTAAGATTAGAATTGTTTAAGATTTCTATTATTCAATACTTGTGGTGATCCATTACTTCATTCTTCATTTACATCTTCAATCTGATTAATAATTTATACACATGGTATTCAAATAAAATTTAGAGATTCACAGGGTCAATTAGTTTGCAACAAACATTGTCCATTTTAGACATACAACATGTTTGTTGGGCGACATTTGTTGATCGTGTGATTAAAAAAAAAGAGAGGAATAAAAAAACAATAAATAAATTATTATTTTTTGTCTATGGGAGCCACCAAAAAGAAGATAACCATTCTCCCTCTCTTCTTCAGTTACAATCTTCACATTTTTTACACCAAGATGCATGACTCATTCGTACGCAAATCTCTCAAAAATTATCCTTTGCACTGTCTCGTTGATCTCTGCTTCTCCTTCTCCTTCTACCGTAACAAGCCACAGAAGACTTTCCTAGTCGTTCCGTCTGTCTCCACCGTCCTTCACTTCGTCTTCTCCGGCTTAAAATCTTAAGCTTTTCTTTCTTCATTTTTTTATTTCTTTCGTTTACGCAAGAATCTTCATACGATTTCTACACAAAAAATCATAGAGAACACTTATTCCTATTGTTGACCTCATTTTTAGTGAGGTATAGTCTTCCTCTTAGTGCTTAGAATCTAACCATACGACTTTCCGTTGGACTATCTTAGAAGCCTAGTGATGGGACTCACATTTTTTAGAAATTTAAGCAACCTCCTGACTCTCTTGTGAAATCTCACACTAGTGGACTTATACCTCCAACACTTGGATGGTTGAGACCGACTTGGTGAGACTCAAAGGAAGTTCCCATAAGATCATTAAACCCTCGGTTTACCTGGTTCAATTTATCCCCCCCTGACCAAAGTTAACTCAACCTTACCAAACTTTGAACCCAACTTTAAAACCAAGTCTCATGAACCCCAAATTCAAATTCACATTTCAAACCCACCATAATCCAAAATCAAATCCAACACTACCAAATTTCAAGCCCAAATTCAAAATTGCCCAAACCCAAATTCAATTCCAGCAAAATTCAGAAATCAGACCCAATCCAACCAAGTTCAAGCTCAAAACCTAATCCTACTACTTTTAAACCCAAATTCAACTCAAGCCCATTTGAACCAATGTCCCGAGTCCAATCTTGTCAAAACTCAGAGCCTAAAATACATCATAATAATTTCTAAAAACTCTCCAACCCACCAATTGCACCGTGTCATGTGAACCCGAGCTGAATTGAAGCAAAAAAGTGGTTTAGGTTAGGTTTAGGATTGATTTAAGATAAACCCGTGCCAAAAAAATCATGTTTCTGTGGCAAAACACCCCAATAACACCGCAATACTACCGCAATAACATCACCCTCGCTGTTTCATGCAATACCCCACAATAACACCACGTGTCGTGCAATACAAGCACAATAACTGATAACACTCCCAATAACACCGACTTGAAATCGCAGACGCAAACCCGTAATAACGCCGCAATACACCCTCAATACTACTGCAATACCACCCACCAATACCGCCGCAATTCCCTCTATAGTTTTGCTCCAACACTACCCAACCCACACAATCCAACCCCAAATACAAACCTTAATAACACTGCGGTCGCGGTAGCGGTCCTGAGTCGATACAACCGTGATCCAACTTCAATAACAGCAATAATAACACATGACCCGAAATTCAAATTTCAAATTCAAATAAACTGCCCATAACCTAAATTTTAATTGATATTATTGAGGTGTCATTACCTTCTAATTGAACTCTGCATTGATTGGGAGAGGCTCCTCTCCATATTTGCCTGAAACGACCATTTTGAAGGTTTTAACACAAGCAAAAGGGAGTTTTCCTACATCAGTAGGACGGAACCAAAGAGAGCCTGAGAGTTCTTTTCGCTCCCAAAGCCTTGAGAAACTTTTCCCCACCACTCACAACCCCTCTACAATAATAGAAAGCCCTCATTTCTCCATTGAAATCCAGAACTTTCTTCGGTCATTGCAAAAACTCCACCTGAATTCACAATTAATCCCCTCAAAAGCT
>NW_018164538.1:796200-808516 GCF_001263595.1 Phalaenopsis equestris
CACCGCAAGACTTCATTCCCAATCAAAACCCCACCTTCCCGCGGCCTCTAACTTAACCTTATGCCAAATCCGAGCCACTTTTGGTCAAGTTCGTACTCAGAAGAATCCAACACTTAAAGGAGGTTCGTAGGACTCAACCAAAGCATCTACAACCACCCAATCGAAGCCTCACCTCTTGGGCTAAGGTATAATATCAAAACTTCCATGTTTGCCTCAGTTTTAGACCTTTGTGAAAGAAATTAACATTTCATGCCCACTTAGGGCCCGTTTGAGACAGCTTATAAGTGCGGGGCCATCTTTGAAAACGTAACAGTACTGTTTAGATCGCGCGTTTTGTCTGTTTATCCGAAAACGCAGTTCCATTTTTACACTAAACGCGGGTCGTGGGTCGAACCATGCGGTCGACCAGCGGATGGCGTTTCAGGATAAGTTGCTTATCCTGAAACGCGCAAGCTGCCCCAAACACACCCTTAGTCGTATGGATAGGAGTGTTTAACCAATATGACGGTATAGGATCAAACTGTGTTCGATTTCATTAAGTATCTAGGGAGATCTTAAAGTTTTAGTGCAGACGTCTCTCAGGTTAGGGGGGATTTGGGACGACGAGCGGATGTCGTCCGTTTCCGCGCTATTAAATCTATGGTGGAGACCGAAGCCGTCGTGAAAGCACGACGAATGGTAGAGTGACGCGTGGAATTCAAAGCTGCTGATGATGCACCAGCGCCAACGTGGTTAAGTAGGAAATTAGAGATTTTCTGATTTAATTAAATACAGATAAATTTAAAAAACCATATCTCAGCATAAAAAAATTAAGAAAAATAAAATAAAAACATACATGTGCTCAATACGCAGAGAGAAATCCAATAAACTTAAAATTAAAAATAATTAATTTATATTTAATAAATTAATTAAACACCACAAAACTTAATTAAATCATAAAAAATTTGAATGTCGATCATCATGGATTGAAAATTTCAGAGCTTATTCCTCTGCCTAGGGAGGTTCTCTGATGTTTTCAAAGTCAGCAAGCATTTCTAGCACCAAAAGCCCTAATTTTGCATAGATTTCACCTCTATTTAATTGAAATAATTCTTAAAAAATAAAATAAAAATCAGAAAAATTCAAAATCAAGCTTGGGGAGTTCACTAAAGTCAGAGGTGCTTGGAGTAAAATGGAAGTGAATTTAAAATTAAAAATGTATTTTCTTAGGCATTTTCCCATTAAAAATAATTAAAATAATTTAAAAATTAAAAAACATAATTATATTTTAAAATGTCATAAAGTTGGCTCTAATTAGAGAAGTCAAATTTGAAGTGCTCTCACAAATTTTAAAGACAAAAAAATGAATTTTGAGTACTTAAACATATTTTTCTATATTTTATAAATTATTGACAAAAAATTATAAAAAATCAAATAAAAATCAGAAAAATATAAAATTGAGTTCTTTGAATTTGCCAAAGTCTAGGGACTCAAGAAAAAATCAAAATTGAATTTTCCAGGGCAGACCCTCATGTCTTGGCCAACTCTATCCGGAAGGATCGCAAAATTTTCAGTGTTACTGTCTGAGGCGCGTAGCGTTTTGTAGCCGAGCTACCCTGAAGTTGTAAGTAAGGCAAAGGGCAGGTGCGCTAGAAATTTTTCTTCATTCGGGAAAAGATTGTTATTTATTCAAAATAAAAAAATATTTTAATTTATTTATTCATCAAAACCAATTAAGAAAATCATAAAAATTAAAACAAATTTCAAAAAATCATGAAAATCACCCAAAGTGGGCCCTCTAACTTTTAGGAACATCCAAAAATTTTCCTAAGGACAGAAAACATGAGTTAAGCCATCAAACTAATTATCATTGAAAATTCACAATTTTGAGCTCAAATAATCACAAAAATAAATAAAAATTAGAAAATTGAAGTTTCACCTTTGAGGTCTTTGTGATCTTTTGAATTGAAATAAGAGTTATAAGAGTGTAAACCCTAAAGGGTATAATAGTAATTTTAAAATTTTACACTCCAAACCTAACTTTTAGGGTAAATCTGATGGGAGTGAATTAAATTGTGATGATTAGATTACTGAAATGACTAAAAAAAAGGGTACATAAGGAAGCAACTAATTCACATATTTTCTACCAAAAATTATAATTATTTGAATTGTTGTGAATTGGAAGAAAAGAGAATTTGAATGATTGAAAAGTGAAAGGAGTGCATTGAAAGACTAATTAATCACTGATTTGGGCCCCTTAGCCAATGGTTAAACAAAATTCAATCCTTTGATACAAAGTAAACACTTTATGCAAATTTTCAAATTTCATAAGTTTACCCCTAAACCGTAAGAGCTTAATGGTGAATTAAGCTTGATCTAAATACACTTGAGGAATAGTTAAAGATGAAAATATAAGTGAGCATAAGTGAACATGAAATATCTGAAAACACTAAAATCTCAAACCTAATTCAAAGATAAGAGTGTAGAAGTTCCTCAAATATTTGGAACACACCCTTCAGGGATGTTAACTCTCATAACTTTTAAATTGATCATTTGCCTTACCCATGAGCTAATCAAGACATCAGGACCAAACTGAGCATAATTTAAAACATAACAATGAAACATTAATTCAACATGGGATTATCAACTTAACAATCTAGTAAGACCAAAATGAACATGAGACAATCCAGGAAAATTTGCATTTATGACGATCTGTTTAAGATAATCACCCTCAAGCATAAGAAGATTCCAATATATGATTCATGACCTTTTAATTAAATCACCTCAATGAAAATCCTCGTTATAACTTAACCTACAGTGAAACCCAATACACCGGGAGCTGAGCTTGAACATTACACTAAGATCTTTCTAGCAATTGGGGAAATTTAAAATGGTCACATATTGATCATCAGGCAGGTGTAAGTTGAATGTCTTGGTGATAAGAGCGATGATGAGAAAGCATCTATGTATTGGAGGAATAATACATGTCCTAGCTCGAAGACTAGAAAAGAGTCAAGGATTAGCATTCTTGCTTCCTAACATTTAGTAAATAGTTACCCCTTGCTCTCATGGGTGATTGACAGTTCTAGCCCGTCGGTGTGACTGACTCATGAAAAATTTAATTTTTTTAAATATATATATGACAGTAAAAATAAACTTTTTGAATGAAACTCATATTTTGTTTGCTAAAATGAATACAAAATCAAACTATTTTGCATGACAAATTAAAACTCATGTTTTAAAAAGTGTCACTTTGGACAAAATCATGTGCCAGTCACAGACCGGGTCAATGGCTGCCCTCTTATCATGGTCTGATGAGTCGTCTTTTACCCTATGTTGGCTCACATAGATGATGTGAATGGTTGCCTAAGGAGTCATTCGGGAAGAATTAGCAGGGTTCTAGTCCTGATTCTGAGCTTCTCCCATGACTTAAATTCTTACACTCAGTTCTGATCTTCTATATGTCCATATGAATGGTTTTACATTCTCCGCACTTTGTTTGACTTCTTTAATTTGCATGCTATTATTTGTAATGCTAACCTTTCAGCAGCAGCGACATGAATCTCATGTACGCATGTTCATTTTATTTTTGTTGCATTTTACTACATTATACTTTTATTGCTCTTTACTCATGCATGATTTACTTTAAGGCCTGCAAAACCCCTATGGAAGAGAACAATAGAACACCGGTTAGGAGGTACACTGCGCCAGACCACCTACCAAACAATAATGCATGCTTACAAATAAAACCCTAAACATGAAGTTGCTACGTTACAGAGCTTGGAACAAACTTTGTGGGCAAAACAACGAGAAAACAAACGGACAGAGGACATCTTCAAGCAACAAAGAAAGATAAAATATGAAGCGAACCTACTCCGGCTTAAACCGTTCACTAGCTTTAAATAACATAACCCATAGGAACTCGAGGTGGTTTGTCTAGCACAACGTAAATCCTCACACCATCTTTAGGCTTTTGCACAACAATATTGTGTAATATCTCCTAACTTTTTAAGATTTCGAGTTCATCGTTCGGTATGACGTAAATCTTCCTCTTCTCAGGTTATTTGCATGATTGAATATTATGCAAGTGTAAGTCCTAAATAAATAAAATCGGCAAGAACAAACATTTAAATAATATAATCACAAAAATGTGCAATCAAATAATATGATAGTTTGGGAAGTCACAAAAGTTCTCAGAATTTGTGGCATCCCCTACTATTTCCTGCTTTAGACTCCTAAAATAACTGCTCCTATTTGGTCCTTTCTCATATGATTTTTCATGTCCAACCTTGAAAACCTAAACTTTGAAATTTTAAAAACAAAACCACTGATTTTAATCGAGAGTTTTTTTAAGTGACTTCAGTCATTTAAGATGTAATTAACTATAGAGTTTGCTTTTATAGAAAATTTTTAACCCAGATAATATAAACACAATTTAATCCCTATATTAAATAGGGGAACTTTTCGATCTTATATAAAAGATTCACGGACTGTCATAAATCATTTAGTTTATGTGATCTAGCCCACCGCCAAGTAATATATATATCTCTCGAGATGGTATATTATTTGTTGTGTTGCGATTGATTACTTAAACTATTAAATATATGAGATCTTTTTTTTCTCATTTTTCAAAATTAAAAATAATATTTTCAAAATCAAAATTATATACATACTAAATTAAACTACTTTGAAAAAAAAAAATTGACTGACAGCTGTGTTGCACCAAACAAAGCCGTAATACCCAATTAAGGCTTCCCCTACCACTCTTCATCATCTAATAAATCAAGGACCATGACGGTCTAGGATGACGGAACCATGAGATCCTGATTAGGTTTCGTCTTCATTCCTCCATCATCCGCTTTAAGCTTCAAGTGATGAATTCTACAACTTAAATATTAAGTCTAGTGATATCATATGTTGAATACTCAACTCTTAATAACTAGCCTCAATCGAAAGTGCCCTCCCGTTATCGGGAGGGATAATTAACCATAGGCTTGCCCTTATAAGAAACCTTGAACTTCATATAAAAAAATCCTCACAAAATGAGGGCAAAATCTATGGGTAGTGTATTATCTACAATCAAATATGCGTTCTAAAAATTTTGAGCCTCCTAAGCTCTCTAAAAAAAAAAAAATTAAATGAAAGAATTCTTCTCGGGGATTCATCGTGAATTTCCAGAGCCCACATTGTTTCTCAACTGTTACAATCTTAATCAACATATTTGCAAAATTCTTTGTAGAAAAATTCTTTGTTATGTAACTTCTCCAAAGATAATTGATAATCTTCTGAGAATGAAAGAATGAATAATATCTCAGCTTTCGTGACTTTTCAGAGCCCACATAATTTCTCAGCTATTACAATCTTATTCAACATATTTGCAAGATTCTTTGTATGTAACGAATGAAATGATATTTTAGCTTCATGTGTTTCGTCCTGACATGAAATGCGACATTCTTTTTTAGATGAATGTCAACCATATTGTCGCTATAAAGCTTTTCGTTCCATTACTCCCTGTCAAGTTTTGTCATTAAGCTCTATAGTCAAATATTTCCTGCTAGTCTAAGTGATACCAACACTCTCAATTTATATAGTCGTTCGAGCAATAATCTTCTACAATCTGAAAAATCCAACTCACTTTTTTGTTTCTCAAATTGACGATATAACAAGTTGTACTTCTTCCAACATCAATATCTCCTATAAGATTTGAATCTACAGATTTTTATAAATTAATATATGCACTTCCACAAAGTGTTTTGTTTGTTTTGGCAATTGTTCCTCCTAAGTATCTTCACCATCACTTAATGATGATTCCCCATATTGCTTGTGTACTTGTTGACTACTCTTACTATATGTGCAATATCTAGTTTTGTAAACATCATCACATATATCAAACTTCCAACAACTAAAACATAAAAGGTTATTTTCATTGCTCAGTTTTAGACTTTGGTGGATTAAGTAGACGCGAACTAATTTTGTCTCACTCATGTTGAATCTATATTAAAACTTTCTCAACATATCATGCTGAGACAACTTCAATATACCATACACTTGCCCCTACTGATTCTCACACTAAGAATTTTCTTAGTTGGACTTTAATCCTTTATTTCATACTACATTGATAATTGTTCCTTCAAGTCACTGATCTTCTCTATATTTGCTCATACAATTAGCATGTCATCCACATACAAAAGAAGCATAATATAACAATTATCAAAATATTTAATGAAACAATAATGATCTAATTGACACTTCGTGAACTCACTGCTTGACACTTCGTGTACCCACAATTTGACATAAACCTGCCAAATCTCTTGTAACATTGTTTTGATGTCTTCAAATCATAAAAAAATTTCTTCAGTTTAGAAGTCGTATCTTCTTTTTTGAACTTCATATCCCTGTGATTGCATTACGTACAGTTCTTCTTTGAACAGAAGAGCACAAATTAATATAATACATAAAACGCAAAGAATACAAAATTTAACGTGAAAAAATTTTATAACAGGTAAAAATAATAGAGTCACACCACACCAAGAAATCTACAATGAAGAAAATGAGGAGAAACGTATAAATTACACCGCACTCAAACCTCTCCAAATGGTAGAGCACTTCAGAATGCTCCTCTCATCTCTTTTAATAAAAGAGAGATCAAAATCACATGCCCTCTATCGGAGAACGAATCAAATTCGGAAAAAGGCGTCAGGGCGCCCCTATATGTAGTTGCAACGCTCCAATGACCATTGGGCTAGTGCTTTAGGGCATTGCAATGTCGCTCTCTCGCATTCTGAATCTGGAATTGGCATTGTGGCGTTGTTATTCTTTGCGTTGGGGAGCTCCCCTCAGGGTGTATTGGAGTGTTGTGCTCTCGGGTTCTAAAATATGGACTTTAGCAAAAGAGAGATCAAAATCGTATACCCTCCATCAGAGAACGAATCAAATTCGAGTAACAGTGTCGAGGCGCCCCGATATAGAGTTGTCGTGCTCCAATGAGCCTTGGGTCAGTGCATCAGAGCATTGCAGTCTCTCTCTAGCATTTTGAACCTAGAATCGGCGTTGTGGCATTGTTATTCTTGAAGTTGGGGCGCTCCCCTTCGGGTGTGTTGGAGTGCCGTGCTCTCAGGTTCGAAAATCTAGACAGTAGTTGTCCCCGAACCCAATATAAGTAAAAAACACCCGTACCACCCCCCTCCCTCGGGTATGTTGCAATGCCCTGATGCCAGTGCATCAGGGCATTGCAATGTCGCTCTCTCGCATTCTGAAATTGAAATACTGGAATTGGCGTTGTGGCGTTGTTATTCTCGGCGTTTGGGTGCTCCCTCCGGGTGTGTTGGAGTGTCGTGCTCTCGGGTTCTAAAATCTAGACAGACGTTGTCCCCGAACCCAATATAGGTAAAAAACACCTTACCCCCCCCTGTGAAAACTCATTGTCAAGCTTGATAGATGAAAGTAAGAGCTATGAGGGAACAATTGATCAACACAATCGGTTCCATATAACAACAATAAAGTCTTATGTCATCTTAGGTTAACTTAAATGTGTCCGCTTAAATAAACATATCCAAGATCTACAAAGGTAGCTTGGATGACACAACTTATGGTTGCTGACAAAAGTCTTCATGTGAGATTAGGTTGACTGCCTCATCTGACTAAGTTGATTAAGGACCATGACGACCCGGAATGATGGAAACATGAGATGTTGATCGGGTTCATCATTTATCTTATCATTCACTTTAAGCTCAAAATGATATATTTTATAATATAAACTCTAATTTAGCTACCACTATATGTTGAATATTCAATGTTTCATGATTAGCTTTAATCGAAAGTACTCTCCCATTAATTAATTATAGGGGCTCGGGTTTATGAAAAATCTAGAAGCCCAAGATCAAAAAGTCCTCGCAAAATAAAGGCGAAATCTATGGATAGTGTCTTATCTACAATCCGATCTACTTTAGAAATTTTGACTTGGAATACCAAATACAAAGCTCTCAATATTGACGAGAGTCCAAAGCGTTGAATTTTCTAAGCCCAAAAATACCTCCATTTAGACTCTTATAAGTTCCTTTTCTTACATGGATCTTATTTATTATTCTTTATATAAGATTCGCATTGTTCTCTCTGCCACATAACGGTCACACTACTCTTACAACACTCGAAATCTTGAAGTAAACCAACATTTGATTGCTTTATCTTTAGCCACCGTTAATTTCAAATTCAAATTGACATCTTTTATGTCTGCTTAAGCTACCGGTAAAGTGCTACCATATCAAAACTATAACACGGGCTAACTATTAATAATAAAACTATGCACAATTTATTACTGAGGATATTATTCTTTATTGTATTTCATTTTATTGTTTTTTCATTCCGACAACATATAGGCAATATATGCTTGCATTAGAGTAGCAATTCAAAAAATATGTAGTCCTTTATTATTCTCTTTATTCTAATATGATACAATATGACCTATCGAAGTTGATCTCACTCGCTCATTACCATTGATTTTAAGCTTGTTAATCATGATTTTTTAAATGGATTAAATCGAGTATTGTTAGTGACACTGGAAGTTATAAGAGTGCTACTGTTAGTGAATCCCGTGGTGGAGAAGTGATAAATGTTATGCAAGGGAGTTGTGTTGCAAGGAATTTCCAAGATCAAGAACTTCAAGTCTCAAATCGGGCAGAAAATTATTGAAGATCAGGAATTAGATTAAATTGCATTTT
This sequence comes from Phalaenopsis equestris, assembly GCF_001263595.1. Taxonomy (NCBI): domain Eukaryota; kingdom Viridiplantae; phylum Streptophyta; class Magnoliopsida; order Asparagales; family Orchidaceae; genus Phalaenopsis; species Phalaenopsis equestris. The sequence continues at coordinate 804,897 of NW_018164538.1, forward strand.
AATAAAGAACATCAGAGATTGTTTGATCGTGTGTTTTCGAAATATAAAGTAGCTAGAGTGTATGAATTATAAAAATGTAGACTAAAGGTACAAAAATATTGTGTTATTTCAAATATCTTCAAATTTAGATGAGAGCAAACACAAAGCAACATGAGTAAGCGATGATATTGGCAACGGCAACCAGGCGGGGGATTATGGACGAAGGAAGTAACAATGGAATGGCGGTGGGAATTACGAACGTGCAACACAAACCTTAGAAGGTGCCTGATTTGAGCTATTTTTAATTCAGAAAAACATAAGTTATGCATACTTCAAATCACACAAATTTTAAATTTGTATTTATTTTTTCATTAAATTTAACACCAAAAAAATTGAAATGTAGTGAAATGAAAATTGTTACAAACAAATGTTTTTGACAAGCTAACTCCTAAATATACTTTCAAGGAATCGGAAATTAGAAAAAAAAAAGTCACTAATCTCATAAATCAAATATGAACGTAGAAATTAAAAAATTTAACTCGTGAAAAAGTTATTTAATCCCACCAAAGTTTTCATGGGTAAAATGCAACTAATCAAGACACTTGCATCATATAATACGTAGTACTTGTATAACTATCAGAAAATTATAAGACACAACTACATTTGATTAAATTTCATCTCATCTGCCAATTAAATGAGATATAATGTACCTGACTGAGAAGCTTTGGCTTGTCCATAGTTGAAAATGTAACTTCATGCATGGGTCTGCATCAAAAGGAGGGGTGAACCAAACTTAGTGATCAAGTAATATGCAAGTGTCATAACATGAAACAATGATAAACAAAGAGCTTCTAATATTAACGTATTTTATTTGAAATAGAACCCTAGAATTCTTGTGCTCATTAGCATGCATTTAGATGACAAACAACATTGACCTATAAAAGGTGTTGCTATATTTTTTCATTACGGGTATTTGAAATGTTGATTTAATTTAATTTACTGATCATACAAAACTAAAGCCCATAGTACAACGAAATAATTATACTAAAGTTTTTGCACATTGAGGGAAACATATAGTAATGAGTTCTAACTCCCAAGATAAGTAATCCAAACATAATCTGCGGTGGTACTATAATTTGTCTTAGCAGATAAAATTTTAACCATTTTTTGGTTCGATTTAAGATCAAATCAAGATAGCCCATAGCCAAACATGGCTAAGCTCGTGATAAGATGACTTTTTGATGATCTTGAGAATCGAGAGTGCATCATTAACATAACAAAACATATATTTACAAGGCAATACCCTTGAATTACAAGGGACTGTAATGAGAAATATTAAATTTAAAGGTTGTATATTAAGAAGTGTGTATATTGAAAAAATTAATATTAGATAATCTAAATAGAAAAGATCTAAATACATTTTCTTTTCTATATTATAAAGCATATTAAATAACCTAATTAGAGGAGATCTAATTGCATGATCATTTTTAAATTAGAAATATTCCAAATTTATATGCCCTAATCATCTCCTATTTATAAAAGAAATTATGACTGATTTTTGTGTGTGGTGTTGTAACTTTATTTAGACCTTTTTATTCTCTACCCACCAGTTAATATAGGAATAACTTCTCCCCATTGACATAGACAACTTTGCATCGAACCAAATAAATCACAATGTGTTTGATTGTTTGCTTGTTGTGCGATTTTATTTTTCGCATTGTTCTGCACAACAGGGACGACAGAGACAACAAAAATGAAATAAATTTGTTAATTGTACTGTGAAATTCAGGGCTTGAATTAATATAAGTATAAGTAAATAAATTAAAATCAAAATATTGAAAAACAAATTTAAAGGTAATCCAATATGTAATGTAATTAGTAATTAAAATAAATTAGTTGAAAATTAAATAACTAAATATGAATATGAAATCACTATAATTAACTTTGAATTTAAAATTAAAAATAGTGGCATGCATGTTGAAATTTTTAAGTGTTCAATAAAAATTTTATTTTATTGCAAAGCATGGATGACACAATAGTGATGCAAAAGCATAAAAGAAATCATATTTTATTCAAATCATAACTTTGTAATATGTTATGTGATAGTTACTACATGTATTTGAATTCAATTTCAAATGAGTCATGTGGTGGTCATTGAATGCGCCAAGTGTCACCATCAACATTCGTATACAATAGCTTACATACAAAATATATCATGTGCACTTGTATGTCTTCAAAAGAACTAGTTCAAAGCAGAAGGTAATCTACAATATTCTATGAATATTGGACCATGAAAAATAGCACTTTACATAATTGTTTAGCAGTTAATTAATACAATGAGCATAATATTGAAAAATAACCTGGAAAAGTTAGACATGGTTTTTGAAGCACTGTCGATATCTTGAACATGTTCTTCATTGACTTCAAGTGCAAGAATCTCAAGATTTGTTGATGAACCAAATGTTGGAGGAGGATGAATGCTGAAACATGGTCAAGTAGTATCACAAAAGAATAGCTCAAATCATCAGAAAGATTATAACAGCGTAAGGTTGATGCATAAACCCTTCATCCCAAATGCCCCAACGCAAAAGAAGAAAAAAAATGAAACAAGTATGATATGAAAAACTTAATTGACATTAAAAATTAGGGGAAAAAAAAGGAAGGCATAGAAGACTCGCAATGCTGCTTATTTGTAATAGCTTATCAAAGATTTAAAAAAAAAAAAACCAAAGAAACTGTAGCTTCAGTTGATGACCCAACACAGCATTTCATTTCCTAAGAAATTACATTTTTTGAAGAAATTCTAAAGTCACGCTTGCTTAGTTTTTTGGCTATAATGAAATCAGCATATAATTAAGTTCATCTGGGAAATGCAAACAAATGCCTCTTCACCATTAAAAACAATTCTAGTGAAAAACAAGTAGAAAAAATTATCCAATCATCACTATGACTCACATATCGCCTCTTTACAAGAAAAAAAATAAAAACTTATATTTCTCATCAATTAAAAAAAAAAGCTACTCCATCAAATAAGTTAATGGAAACAAATTTCAATTCATTTTCTTCTTTTTCAAATCCTTCAAACCAAATAGAGCCTAATTGTCCAGTAATACTTAACTTCTTCTGAAATCAACTTTGATACTGAGAGCCCAACTACTAAATTATAAAGGGACATTTACAAACATAGCACACAATTTTTATGTATTTAAATATCTCACACCTAAATTTTCACAGTTATGTACAGCAGTCAAATCGTTAATATTACATCAAAAATAGCACTATTACCACATTTTAAAAGTGAAATACATATTTTTCATGCATAAGTTAAGAGCAACAAATTGCTATGTATGTGAATATAAAATTTTTGTTATGAGATATGTAAATACATAAGACTTATGTGCTGCCTATGTAAATTTCCCAATTATTAAGCTATATGCATGAAGCAATATGCATGCATAATTGCTGTCACGGTCATGTAGTCAGCACAAGATGCAAATTTGTCTTCAAGTTCAAAATTGCATAAATGATAATGAAAACTACACACGAAAACTACATACAATTTCTCCAACAGTTTTAAAGATAGAAAGTGAGGAAATAAAAACTTTACTTCGAAGTTTGTATTGATCTCTTGAGACGAGCTA
>NW_018164538.1:808616-809672 GCF_001263595.1 Phalaenopsis equestris
GTAGTGGTTTGTAGAGCTGTTGTGGTGGATTGAGGGGCAGGTTTGTACTGCAGGTTGGTGCGATGCAAACAGGAATCAACTGTACGCCTTCTCTTGTAGCAAAATTGACAAGCAATGGGAGATTTGCGTTGTTGGGTAGGATTAGGACTAGAAGGTTTGGCGGTAGGTTAATTCTTGGGGTTGAATCTTGATCTGGAGTTAGTGTTTTTATTGGTGAAAGAAAGAAGGGCAGAGGCCTGGTTTTGTTTTAAAGATTCATCGGTGAGGTTGCTTTCCTCAGCGTGTAGGAGAGTGTATAATTCTTCAAGTGTAATTGGTGTGGGCTGAACACGGATAGCAGCCTTTATTCCTTGGTAGGATGGAGGTAAGCCTTTAAGAATATAGAGGATAATATCCTCTATGTTAACCTTGGAACCAGATGCTGCAATGTTGTCAACAATTTGTTTAATGGATCTGAGATATTGGGTCATTGATTGGGATCCCATTTGAATGTGATGTAACTCATTTTTTAGTTGAATCACTCTAGGTTTGTTTGTAGAGTGAAATCTCCTTTCAAGGGTGATCCATGTGTCAGTCGTGCGATGAAGGTTCATAACATGTAGTAGAATGGATGGGGAGATAGTTGAAAGAAGGGCAGTGGTGAGATTTTGATCTATAAGCTCTCATCGGTTATAGTCAGGATTCAAAAAAAGAGTTTCAATGTGTTCTTGAATGTGTTGTGAGGGAGGAGGAATGTTATTATCGAGAAAAGCACCAAATCCGTTGGCAAGAAAGAGTTTATGAAATTGTACCCTCCATATGGGATAGTTTTCGAAAGTGAGAAGAGTTGTGGTCACGGGCTTGATGTTCTGCATCAAGAATTTAAGGGGAATAGATATTTGAATCTCCTTCATTCTATTGCGAATATCTTGAGATGATTGAATGATATGAGGAGTGGTGGAGAAGGAGGAGGAAGAATTGTTATCCATGGACCTTGGTTGCAGAGGGTCAGGGTCTCTGATACCATATAAAGAAGAAGATGATAAAGGGAAAATAGATTAATAATCTTTTTCACAT
>NW_018164538.1:809772-820389 GCF_001263595.1 Phalaenopsis equestris
TCTGCTCGCACATTATTAAGACCTTCGAAACTCCTCGTCCCTACAGCCTTCTTTTCTTAAAATTGAACCAAATATATAGAATATTTGCCCTTCAAAATAGTTAATATATTTTTGGGGCTAAACTTAAAGACATAAATGAAGTATTTTTAAATACTTAACAAAAGCTTTATACGCCTAGTCACCATCGAATTCCCAATATATTTGTTCAATTCAAAATCCTAATAGTTTTTACAAATATTTCAAATTAAACAGTTTAAAGGTATAAAAATTTCAAGATTTTGTAAATCAAATATAATACTTGAGATATGTGAATGTACTTGTAGGCTTGTATGAGTGAAAGTTTGGGTATTTTATTGTGTATATTTAAGAACATCTATATAAATGAGTTTTCAAGGGAATTTACATAGTTTTGTCTTCCTCCTCAAGTTGTGTATGTTTTAGAACATTTAAATTAACATTTCACACAAGCTGTGTATTTTAAACATTATTTTAGGGAACATTTATATATTTTAAACTTAGCTCTATACTTTTCCACATAAGGGGCCAAAGTTGACAAGACTAACATTTTATAGATATTCAATTGTCAAATTTCAAATGGATTTCAAATATAAATATTTTAAATGCCCAAAATCCTAGATAATGGACATGTTGAATGAAAATATCAACATGAGGGGTTAACTTATAAATTAAAATTTTCAAATCAACAACTCACAACAAACCAATCAAAATTAATCACAAAAAATTTAAAACAAATGTCATTCAACTCCACAATAGTTTATCGGGAGTGATAAAATTTTGATTTACTTTATCTCATAAAGAGCGAATTTCACATTGAGTGTGCGACTATATTCACACTCAAAGACCAAAACAATCTCATGCCAGTAAGGACACGGCCCGAGTCTGTCCGGTGATTTGATCCAAAAGCTACACAAAAAGTAACAGTTACGAACATAACCATCTAATTAAGTGGTTGTCATCAAATGACACCATTATATTATAGTCACGACCATAGTTCGTATATTCTCCAACAACATTCTACCCTTGGAGATGTGAATCATATGATACAATTGATTGTCATAAATGTTGTGAGAGACACAAAGAAATTCAGAGAAACATATTCGAGAGATTTTAAGCAAAAATTTGAACAAACTCACACTAAACAAGAGATCACAGAAAACACAAACACGAGATTTAATGTGGACAAACCCGAGAACAACAAAATAAAATTATAGTCACGCCACACTAAGAAATTTTTTATGAAAAAATGAGAATAATTGTACAAATTACATCACACTCAAACCTTTTAGAGCTTTAGAATACTTGGTGACGCTTCTCCTCTCCTTAGGAGGAGAGATTGTAGTTCTCCTCTCCTTAGGACAAAAGAGATTGTAGTCGCATAACCTCCAATCAACAAAACTGAAACTTTAATCGAAGAATGACTCGAGTTTCATTACGAGTGTCTGAGCACTACGATATGGTGTTGCGGTGTAGCATCAGGGGTGATGCGATGTTGCCCTCTCAGGTTTTAAATCTAGATTGGGTGTTGTGACACTGCTATTCACAAAGCCAAAGTCTTGAATATGGGCAATGTGACGCTCCCCTCCGGGTCTTAAAGTGACATACTCTTAGGTTCTAAAACAGGATTGGGTGTTGCGTTCCGCCGCCAGGTACAGAAAAATTTTTGGGCGGCAACACCTTGACAAACTCACTGTCAAGCTTGATCTACAAAATTAAAGGCTCTTAGTGAACAATTATTGAACACATCCAGAGTAAACATAATAATAATCTCCCACTTTGAAACTGATTGCAATCAATCATCCTCCTCTAAAACTACAACATTTTCATAGTTATAAAACGTAGTGTGGCTCACCTCAGTCTCAATCTTCCTGAACTCCAACTTAAATGTGTTTTTGGAGTATCCTCAGGAAAATTTCTTGGGTATATTGCACGAAATAGAAGAATTGAAATTAATCCCAATAAAATTAAGGTGATTGTTGAGATGTCGCCTCCAAAAAATCTTCGTCAACTTCATTCTTTGCAAGGGCAGTTCATGTTCATTCGGCGTTTTATACCCAGCCGTTCTGATCGATGTCAGCTGTTCTCAAAATTGAGGAAGAAAAATGCTCCATTTAAATGAGATGCTGCATGTCAAGAGGGTTTTGATAGTATTAAGAAGTACCTCTTAAGCCTACCCATTCTCTCAACGCCAATTCTAGGAAAGTCTCTTATATTGTACACAACAACATTAGAAGAGACTCTTGAAGCTCTGCTTGCTCAACACAATGAAGAAGGAAAGGAGAATTCCCTCTATTATATCAGTCAAAGACTTACAAGAGCTGAGATGAGATATAGTCCAATTGAAAATTATTGTTTGGCGTTGATTTTCGATGCTCAAAAGCTTCGCCATTACATCTTCTCACAAAATACTCTCATCTCAAGCATTGACCCGTTGAAGTCCTTGATGACAAGACTAGCGTTGACAGGTCGCTTGTCTCGACGAGCGGTCCAGTTCTTGCAATTTGATATCACATATGTTCCTAAGAAAGCAGTTAATGGACAAGTTCTAGCAAATTTTCTTGTCGCTTATCCTGTTCCTGTTGATTCTCCGCTCAATGATTTGCCTAATGAGCAAAAACTAATTATTCATGGGAAGGAGAAGTTGCAAATATGAGAATTATAATTTGATGGAGCTTCTTCCATCAAGCTCGCCCAACCTCCAGATCTTCCAAAAGCTCTGGCATTGCTCATCTTTGTGATACCAGAGGAGACATAATGAGTTACATATGGATTAACTGAGCCCCAGATTAATAACGAAACTGAATATGAAGCTCTGGTTGCTGGCCTCAAGATAGCTATCGCATTGAAAGTGAAAAATTTTCATATTTATTTTGTGATTCAGACTTATTATAAACCAATTATTCGGTATCTATAAGATAAATAAGCTTGAATTGGCCTTTTATCATAAGAGGGCTACTCAACTGATGAAGCAAATCCCGCACGTCATATTAACCAAGGTTTCTCTAGCTCGAAATAGTAAAACAAATTGTTTAGCTAGACTAACTAAAGCGATAACCAACATGAAGTTTGAGCCAGTGTTGATCGACGTGAATACTCGACGAGTCTTGAAACCTTCCGATTTGCAACTCCCGCAGGCAGAGGGGTCATCAAGTTCAAACAACCAGGATGCAACTTTGGCTGTTTACACTCTTCAAATAGTTTCTCAAAATCAACATGTGACACTTATGGCATAGGAATGAAATGATTGGAGGCAACCTTCATTGACAATTTCAAAGAAGGAAAATTTTTCTACATGCAAATCAAAAATCACAAAAATCAAGAAGAGAGCTCCAAGGTTCGTTTTTGTCAATGAAACCCTCAATCGTAGATCATTTGAACAAATTTGGCTATGATTAGCTGAAGCCAACAAAGTTGTCATTGAAACACATGAAGAAATTTGTGGCACACACCAGTAAAGTTCAAAAATGGCAAAGAAGATCAAAAGAATGAGTTATTATTGGTCATCAATGGTGAAAGAATGCATTGTGCATGCGAAGAAATGTCATGAATGTCAAATTCATTGTGACATAACACACCAGCCTCCTACCACATTACACCAAACCATAGCATCTTGTTCATTTGAATGATAGGGTATGAATGTGATTGGATCGATCAATCCACCATCATCAAGAGGAAATCGCTTCATTCTAGTTGCAACTGATTACTTCTCAAAATGGGTTGAAGCTCTCCCGTTCAGAGAATTTATTGCTGAGCAAGTGACGAATTCCTTCACTCAATATATTGTCTACAAATTTGGTGTGCCATGTCCTATTACTTCAGACAATGACCCAGCTTTTAAAAGCACAAAGTTATATAAATTTGTCGATCGACATAAAATTGATTAGCGATACTCTTCAATATACAACCCAAGGGCAAATGGCTTAGAAGTTGTTAATAAGACATTGGTTAAGCTGGTCAAGAAGAAATTTACTAAAAATAAACGAGAATGACATTCAGATGATGAAAGCGTTGTGGGCTTATCGCACAAATTATAAAACATCAACTAAAGCTACTCCTTAAGCATTGGTGTTCGTAGAAGAAGTAGTATTGCCACTTGAAGTTCAGTCGTCGTCACTACGAGTAGCTATCCGGTGTAATCTTACTCGAGAGCAAAATGCTCATCCGAGGCTGGAAGAGTTAGATGCACTTGATAAAATGAGACTCCAAGCTCAACAGAACCTTGAAATCTACATAGCAAAGATGTATCAAGCCTTTGACCATAGGTACGTCCTCAAACATTCCAAAAAGGGGAATTGATCCTGGTGCTGAGAAGGCCAACCATTCCCCATCGAGAAGTTGGTAGTAAATTTATGTCGAATTGGAAGGACTCATTCGTTATTGAGAATGTGCATCAGGGAGCTCCCCTCCGGGTGTGTTGGAGTGTAGTGCTCTTGCGTTTTAAAATCTGGACTTTAGCAAAAGAGAGATCAAAATTGAATACCCTCCATCAGAGAAAGGATCAAATTCAGAAAAGAGTGTCGGAACACCCCGATATGTAGTTGTCGCGCTCTAATGAGCATTGTGTCAGTGCATCATGGCATTGTGGTCTCTCTCTCTCTCTCGCGTTTCGAATCTGGAATTGGCATTGTGGTGTTGTTATTCCATGCGTTAGGGCGCTCCCCTCCGAGTGTGTTGGAGTGTCGTGCTCTCGGGTTCTAAAATTTGGACAGGGCGCTGCCCCCAAACCCAATATTAAAAAAAAAACACCCATACCCATCAAAACTGCCCAGTAAGAAAGCTCCCACCTTGCCAATCTAATGGCATGAATTGTCTAGTTTCCAAGTTCATCCAATTTGACAAGTTTAGGTCTTCCAAATCCATAAGAATTTTTTGACGAGTTAATAGATAAAGAAAAATCTCTAAGTTTATAAATTGAAACATTTTAAGCTGAAGAAGCACAAATTCGTTATAATCCAAGTCTAGGATTCAAAAGGGTCAAGAAGGTCGAACTCAACAAGCCCACATATGGCCAAGTCGCTGACAAGTTGCTTCACTCAACAAGCCATAAGAATGGCCGCAACGAAGAAGCCCCCATTTGTTAGTCCAATGGCAAGGACTACCAAATCCCAGGCCTACTCAACATGAGAAGCCCAAGTGAAAAAGATTATAGAATTTTTCATGAACGATCAAAAGATCATAAAAAATAAAAGTAATGAACATCACCCAGTAAAGCATAAAGTTGAGCCCGAGGCTCAGTTCAAATTTAAAATCAACAAAATCTTTTCAAATAGTCTGACAAGCTTAAGGCACATACTACATGAACTCCCTTCTTCAACAAGCCCCCTATAGCATAAAGCATAGGTCCGAAGAAATTATCTCATAGTCTGTTCAAAGCTTGATGTTGAACTAAGGGAATTCAATCGTCAATAAGTCCAATAAAGCACTAAGCACCGGATTGACGATCCCTTGCCACTGACTCAATAAAAGTATGAAAGCTAGTGCACTAACATGCATCCTTCAGCAAGCCCGCAAATGCACAACGGTAGGACCGAAGCTATGCTCACTTGTGTAACAAGTCCATGGCAATTCAGGTCAATTCCTTCAACAAGTTCACCAAAACACAAAGCTAGCACTGAATGTATGCCCATTCACATGGCAAGCTGACACGTTTTAAAATTACCTACTTTTATATGTACATTTCATGTTAATTTTTAAGGATATTGTGTTTTAATGAATGATATTTTTTGTGTTTTTTATTTCAGATACAAGAAATGAAGTTTAAGAATAAAAAGAGCAAAAATAGAGCAAAAATAAGGCCAACTGGAGCTAAGGAACAAAAATTGACCCAGCGCCTAGAAACCAGGTAGTTAATTAGGGTTTCTAGAAGGCTAACGCCTAGGCACCACAAACAGTTTGGACCTTTTGACATTGAATTTAGATAAATTTTGAAGAGATGCTTGAAATAACTCTTGATGATTTTGAGAGCTCTATTTAATAGAGCCATTGGCTAGTTGAAAAAGAGAGCTTTTGGTGAGTGTCTTGAGTCTTAGTGTGAGGCATGTGGGTGTGTGAGTGGGTCTTTTTAGAGTCTGTTTTTTTGTGTTTATTGGAGAAAGAAAACAACAAAGGAACTCTAAAGGATTTGCGTAGGGAGAAGTTTAAGATAAGTACCTTGTATTTTTGTTTAAGTTTTGTTTTATTGTGTATACTTGGAAGTTAATATAAGTTATGTTTTGTTGTGTTATCACCATGAATTCCGAGTAGTTTTCCTTTGCTTTCTTCTTGCAAAAAGAAGTAATCATGTGTAGGATTAAAATTGTTTAAGATTTCTATTATTCAATACTTTTGATAATTCATTGCTTCATTCTTCATTTCCATCTTAAATCTAGTCAATTGAAATGTTAAAATTCATTGTGAGTTCATAATGACCCGCGGGGTGGGGGGTTTTATATTCCTCAACTAGTAAGAATCAAATTTATTTTGTGGGTGAAAAGGTAATACATGAGTTAGTGCAAATCGAAAGAGAGATAAGTATTCATGGGCATAGAATTGGTGATTCTAGGGTGACGAGCTAGAACCTTTACCAATTTGATCTAGAGTTGGAACCTGAGACTTAGTTAATCCTATAGAGAGGGCACAGTGGGTAATTTGGAAGTGACAGGCTAGAACCTACCAACATAATCATATTAATTAGGAACTTACTTTATGTTAGTCAATGTTCTTTATGTACTTGTAAATCATGTGTATGCTCTTATTTGACACAAAACTACATTTTAACTTTTAAACATTTGAGTCCAACATTGATTATTATCTCTTTACAAGGGGAAAGAACTTTTACTTTTTTTGAACTCTTCTTTATTAAACTATTCTAGAATCTCTGCATTTACCTTTAACTTTGAAATAAACTTGTAGGAATTTAGTAACTTTGTTTTACACCTGAACTTGCTATCATATTTCCTAAATTAGTGTCTGGAGTTTCAGTAAAGTTTACTAAGTTGATAAACAGTAGTTTCTTAGTCCATTCATCTTCCCTCTGAGATCGATACTGGGATTTTAAAGAAAATCCTATATTACTTGAAACAATGTGTGTACTTGCGTAGTAGCCCTAGTGTGTAAATCATTAATTAAACTCTGAATTATATAACACATACACACTAGCAGCTAAAATATAATGGGTCAAGTTTTTTGTCATTTTTTGGAAACTAAATATCTGTATAATTGCAGGTCAGGTAACAAGCCTACAAAGACAATTCAGGTTAATTTCTTCATCGAGCCCGTCAAAAAAGTAAAAGCAAAGTGCAAAAAGGCAAGTTTACTTTATGGGACAAATAAGTGACAACGATTAAGAGACAACGTCAGACAAATTTGGTATATAATGACATAAGCCTACTTATTTAGCTTAAAATCATACTTTGTAGTGACGACAGGTTAACAATCTCAGGTATCTACAAAGTGAACCCTAAACATGGCATTCAAATAAAATTTAGAAATTCACAGGGTCAATTAGTTTGCAACAAACACTGTCCATTTCAGACATACAACATGTTTGTTGCAGGGCATTTGTTGATCGTGTGATTAAATAAAAACAGAGGAATAAATAAAACAATAAATAAATTATTTTGTTTTGTCTGTGGGAGCCACCACAAAGAAGATAACCATTCTCCATCTCTTCTTCAGTTACAATCTTCACATTTTTGACACTAAGATGCAAAAGGACTCGTTCGCACGAAAAATCTCTCAAAAAATTTCCTTTGCACTATCTCGTTGATCTCTGCTTCTCCTTCTCCTTCTATCGCAACAAGCCATAGAAGACGTTCCTGGTCATTCTATCTGTATCCACCATCCTTCACTTCGTCTTCTCTGGTTCAAAATCTTAAGCTTTTCTTTCTTCATTTTTTATTTCTTTTGTTTACGCAAGAATTTTCGATTTTTTTTCTGCACAACAAGCCATAGAGAACACTTCTTCTTATTGTTGACCTCATTTTTTGTGAGGTCTAGTATGCCTCTTAGTGCTTAGAATCTAACCATGCAACTTTCCGTTTCACTATCCTAGAAGTCTAGTGATGAGACTCACATTTTTTTAGAAATTCAAGCAATTTCCTGACTCTCTTATGAAACCTCACACGGGTGTTTTTATACCTCCAACACTTGGATGTTTGAGACCGACATGGTGAGACTCAAAGGAAGTTCTCAAAGAATCATCAGTTCTAAAAAATCACCAAAGTTAACTCAACCAAACTTTGAACCCAACTTCAATACCAAGTCCCATGGACCACAAATTCAAATTCACATCAAACCCACCATAATCCAAAATGAAATCCAACTCTACCAAATTTCAAGCCCAAATTCAAAATTGCCCAAACCCAAATTCAATCCCACATTCAATTCCACCAAAATTCAGAAATCAGACCCAATCCAACCAAGTTCAAGCTCAAAACCTAATCCTACTACTTTCAAATTCAAACCCAAATTCACCTCGAGCCCATTTGAACCCATGTCCCGAGTCCAACCTTGTCAATAGTCAAAGCCTAAAATACATCATAACAATTTCTAAAAGCTCTCCAACAGACCAATTGCACCGTGTCATGTGAATCCGAGCTGAATTGAAGCAAAAAAAGGGGTTTAGGTTAGGCTTAGACTTGATTTGGTATAAACCCGAGCGAAAAAACCATGTTTTCACGGAAAAGCACCCCAATAACATCGCAATACTACCGCAATAACACCACCCTCGCAGTTCCACGCAATACCCCGCAATAACACCACATGTCGTGCAATACGCGCACAATAACTCTTCAGGATTTAACTCTCATAACTTTTAAATTGATCATTTGCCTTACCCATGAGCTAATCAAGACATCAAGACCATACTGAGCATAATTTAAACATAACAATGAAACCTTAATTCTACATGGGATGATCAATTTAACAATCTAGTAACACCAAAATGAGCATGAGACAATCCAGGAAATTCTAAGGTTGTTCAGGGTTACTCTTTGGACACCCTTGCAAGATTTTGGATAACTCGTAGGACATTTTGCGTTTATTATGGTCTGTTTAAGAGAATCATCCTCAAGCATAAGGAGATTCTAAGATAGGATTCATGACCCTTTTAATTAAATCACCTTAAGGAAAATCCTCGTTATAACTTAATCTACAGTGAAACTCAATGCTCCGGGAGCTGAGCTTGAACATTACACTAAGATCCTTTTGGCAATTGGGGACATTTAAAATGACCACATATTGATCATCAGGCCTGTGTAAGTTGGAGGTCTTGGTGATAAAAGCGATGATGAAAAAGCATATATGTATGTGAGTAATGCATGTCCTAGCCCGAAGACTAGAAGAGAGTCAAAGATTGGCATTATTGTTCCCTAACATTTAGAAAATAGCTACCCTTTGCTCTCATGGGTGAATGACAGTCTTAACACGTCAGTGTGACTGACTCATGAAAAGTTCAATTTTTTTAAATATACATATGACAGTAAAAAAGTGCTTTTTGAATGACACTCATATTTTGTTTGCTAAAATGAAAACAAAAACAAACCATTTTGCATGACAAATTAAAACTCATTTTTTAAAAAGTGTCACTTTGGACAAAATAATGTGCCAATCACATAAACTGAGTCAATGACTACCCTCTTATCATTGTCTGACGAGTAGTCTTTTACCCTATGTTGGCTCTCATATATATCATGTGAATGGCTGCCTAAGGAGTCATTCGGGAAGAATTAGCATAGTTCTAGTCCTGATTCTGAGCTTCCCCCTTGACTTAAATTCTTACATTCAGCACTGACCTTCTATATATCCATATGAATGGTTTTACATGCTTCGCACTTTGTTTGATTTCTTTAACCTGCATGTTATTATTTGTAATGCTAACCTTTCAGCAGTAGCAGCAGGAGTACGCATGCTCATTTTATTTTTGTTGCATTTTACTACATTCTACTTTTTATCACTCTTTACTCATGCTTGATTTACTTTCAAAACCTGCAAACTCTCTATGATAGAGAACAATAGGACACCGGTTAATAGGTACACTGCGACAGACCACCTACCAAACAATAATGCATGCTCACATATAAAACCCTAAACATGAAGCTACTACGTTACAGAGAAAACAAACGGACTGAGGACAACTTCAAGCAGCAAAGAAAGATAAAATATGAAGCAAACCTCCCTAGCTTTAAATAACATAACCCATTGGAACTTGAGGTGATTTGTCTAACATGACGTAAATCCTCACACCACCTTTAGGCTTTTGCACAACAATATTGTGTAATATCTCATAACTTTTTTTAAGATTTCGAGTTCATCGTTCGGTACGACGTAAATCCTTCTCTTCTCAGGCTACTTGCATGACTGGTATTATGCAAGTGTAAGTCCTAAATAAATAAAATTGGCAAGAACGAACCCTTAAATAATTCATCTCTAAAATGTGTAGTCAAACAATATGATAGTTTGGGAAGTCACAAAGGTTCTCAGAATCCGTGACATCCCTGTCGGCACTATTTTTGGTGTGAGGTTTGCCCGTAAGAAGCTGTCGGTCATCGGAATTGAAATCCCGTTGCCCGCTTCGGAAGGACGTTTTTTAAAAAAAATTTTAATTTTGAAAAAGATAAA
>NW_018164538.1:827718-848045 GCF_001263595.1 Phalaenopsis equestris
TTTCTAATAGTGGGGTACCTCTTCTAGTTTTCTAAGACTAGTCAATAGGAAAGTCCTATGGCTAGACCTAGGCTACTAAAGAAGTTTTCTAGACCTCAACCAAAAGTGAGGTCAACAATCCCCTACTAATTCCTACTTTTGACTCCTAAAATAACTGCTCATATTTAGTCCTTTCTCATATGATTTTCCATGTTTAACTTTGAAAACCTAAACTTTGAAATTTTAAAAACAAAATCATAGATCTTAATCAAGAGTTTTCTTAAATGATTTCGGTCATTTAAGATGTAATTAAATACAGGGGTTTGCACTTATAGAAAACTTTGAACCCGAATAAAATAAACACTATATAATCCCTATATCAAGTAGGAGAACTTTCGATCTCATATAAAAGATTCACAGACCAAACAAATTCATAAATTATTTAATTTATGTGATCCAGCCCACCGTCAAGTAATATATCTATCTCTAGAGATTGTGTATTATTTGTTGTGTTACAATCGATTACTTAAACTATTAAATATATGAGATCTCCTTGTTCTCATTTTTCAAAATTAAAAATAATATTTTCAAAATCAAAATTATATACATACTAAATTAAACTACTTTGAAAAAAAAAGTTGATCGACACCCGAGTTGCACCAAACAAAGCTGTAATACCCAATTGAGGCTTCCCCTACCCCTCTTCATCATCTAGTAGACCAAGGACCATGACGGCTTAGGATGATGGAACCATGAGATCCTGATCAGGTTTCGTCTTCATTCCTCCATCATCTGCTTTAAGCTTCAAGTGATGAATTCTACAACTTCAATATTAAGTCTAGTGCTATCATATGTTGAATACTCAACTCTTAATAACTGGCCTCAATCGAAAGTGCTCTCCAATTATCGGGAGGGGTAAATAACCATAGGCTTGCGCTTATGAGAAACCTTGAACTTCATATCAAAAAAAAAAAAAAAATCCTCACAAAATGAGAGCGAGATCTATGGGTAGTGTATTATCTACAATCTAATATGTGTTCTGAAAAATTTGAGCCTCTTAAGCTCTCTGAAAAAAAAAAACAAAATTAAATGAAAGAATTCTTCTCGGGGATTCATCGTGAATTTCCAGAGCCCACATTGTTTCTCAACTGTTACAATCTTAATCAACATATTTGCAAAATTCTTTGTAGGTAACTTCTCCAAAGATAATTGATAATCATCTAGGAATGAAAGAATGAAATGATATCTTAACTTCATGTGCTTCGTCTTAACATGAAATGCGACATTCTTTTTTAGATGAATGCCAAACATATTGTCACTATGAAGCTTTTCGTTCCATTACTTCTTGTCAAGTTTTGTCATAAAGCTCTATAGTCAAATGATTTCCAGCTAGCCTAAGTGATAACAATACACTCAATTTATATAGTTGCTTGAGCAATAATCTTCTATAATATGAAAATCCAACTCACCGTTTTGTTTCTCAAATTGATGATATAACATGTTGTACGTCTTCCACCATCAATATCTCCTATAAGATCTGAATCTGCACATCTCTGCAGATTAATATATGCACTTTCACAAAGTGTTTTGTTTGTTTTGTTAATTGTTCCTCTCAAGTATCTTCACCGTCACTTAATGATCACTCTTCGTATAGCTTCTGTACTTGCTGACCACTCCTACTATATGTGCAATATCTGGTCTTGTGCATATCATCACATATATCATTGTGAATTTCCTAAGCAGACACAAACTAATTTTGCACTTCCAACAGCTGAAGCATGGAAGGTTATTTTCATTTGCTCAGTTTTAGACTTTGGTGGATTATTCCTTATATAGTCTAAAATGTTACCTAAGTAGACACAAACTAATTTTGTCTCACTCATGTTGAATTTAATATTAAGACTTTCTCAACATATTCTGTCTTAAACAACTTCAATATACCTGACACTTGCCCCCACTGATTCTCTTATAAATAATTTTCTTTGTTGGACTTAAATCTTTTATTTTAAACTCTATTGATAATTGCTCCCTCAAGTCACTGATCTTCTCTATATTTTTCTCATGCAATCAACATTTCATCCACAATAAAAAGAATCATAATATAACAATTATCAAAATATTTAATGAAACAATAATGATCTAATTGACACTTCGTGAACTCGCTGCTTGACACTTCGTGTACAGTTTGACATAAACCTGTCAAATCTCTTGCACCATTGTTATGGTGTTTGCTTCAAATCAAATAAACTTTTCTTCAATTTAGAAGTCATATCTTCTTTTTTGGAACTTTATATCCCTGTGATTGCATTATGTACATTTCTTCTTTGAACAGAAGAGCACAAATTAATCTATTACATAAAACACAAAGAACATAAGATTTAATGTTGAAAAACTTGATAACAGATAAAAATAATAGAGTCACACCACACCAAGAAATCTACTATGAAAAAATGAGGAGAATCATACAAATTACAACACACTCAAACCTCTCCAAACTTTAGAAAACTTCAGAATGCTCCTCTCCTCTCTTTAGCAAAATAGAGATCGAAATCGCATGCCCTCCATCAGAGAACGAATCAAATTCTGAAAAAGCGTGTCGGGGTGCCCTGATATGTAGTTGCGGCGCTTCAATGAGCATTGGGCCAGTGCAACAGGGCAATGCAATCTCGCTCTCTTGTGTTCTGAATCTAGAATTGGCATTGTGTCGTTGCTATTCTAGGAGTTAGAGAGCTCCCCTTTGGGTGTGTTTGAGTGTTGTGCTCTCGGGTTCTAAAATTTGGCCTTTAGCAAAAGAGGGATCAAAATCGCATACCCTCCATCGAAGAACGAATCAAATTCGGAAAAGTGTCGAGGCACCCGATATGGAGTTGTTGCGCTCCAATGAGCATTGTGTCCGTGCATCAAAGTATTGTAGTCTCTCTCTCTCTCGCGTTTCGAATCTGAAATTGGCGTTGTGGCGTTGCTATTCTCCGGGTGTATTGGAGTATCGTGCTCTCGTGTTCTAAAATCTAGACAGGGCGCTGCCTTCAAACCCAACATAAGAAAAAAACCACCCATACCTGTAAAAATTGCCGCAGTAAGAAAGCCTATAAAAACTGCCGCAGTAAGAAAGCCCCTACCTTGCCGGTCTGATGGCGGGAATTGTTTAGTTTCCAAGTTCATCCAATTTGACAAGTTTAACTCTTCCAAATCCATAAGACTTTTTTGTCAAGTTAATAAATAAAGTAAATCTCTAAGTCTATAAAGTGAAACTTTTTAGGCTGAAGAAGCACAAATTCGTTATAATCCAAGAATAAGATTCAAACGGATCAAGAACGTCGAACTCAACAAGCCCACATATGGTCAAGTCGCTGACAACTTTCTTCACTCAACAAGCCATTAGAACGACCTCAGTGAAGAAGCCCCCATTCGTTAGTCCAATGGCAAAAACTACCAAATCCCAAGCCTAGTCTACTTGAGAAGCCCAAGTGGACTAGATTATAGAATTTTTTTTGAACGATCAAAAGATCAAAGGAAAATAAAAGTAACGAACATCGCCCAATAAAGCATCACGTTGAGCTCGATGTTCAGTTCAAATTGAAACTATATCTTTTCAAACAATCTGATCAAGCTTAAGGCACATACTAGATGAATTCCCTTCTTCAACAAGCCCCATTATAGCAGAAAGCATAGGGCCGAAGGAATTATCTCATAGTTCGTTCAAAACTAGATGTTGAACTAAGGTAATTCAATCGTCAACAAGTCCAATAATGCACTAAGCATAGGACTGACGATCCATTGCCACTGACTCAATAAAAGTCTGAAAACTAGCCCACTAACATGCATCCTTCAACAAGTCCACCAATGCACAATGGTAGGACCGAAGCCATGCTCACTATGTAACAAGTTCATAGAAACAATTCAAGTCAATTCATTCAACAAGTTCACCAAAACACAAAGTTAGGACTGAATGTATGCTCATTCACCTGACAAGCCTACAAAACAATTCAGATTAATTTCTTCATCGAGCCCGTTAAAACAGTAAAACCAAAGTGCAAAAGTCAAGTTTACATTCTGGGTCAAATAAGTGACAACAATTAAGAGACGAAGTCAGAAAAAGTTGGTATATAATGATATAAGCCTGTTTATTTAGTTTAAGATCATACTTTATAGTTACATCCAGTTAGCAGTCCCAGATATATGCAATGAGAACCCTTAACATGGTATTCAAATAAATTTTGGAGACTCACAGAGACAATTAGTTTGCGAAAAACATTATCTGTTTTAGACGTGCAACATGTTTGTTGGGGAGTATTTGTTAATCGTATGATTAAATAAAATGGAGGGAATACGAAAACAATAAATAAATAAATAAATTATTATGTTTTTTCTGTGGGAGCCACCAAAAAAAAAGATAATCGTTCTCCCTCTCTTCTTCAGTTACAATCTTCACATTTTCGGCACCAAGAGGGAGGAGGGCTCATTCACACACAAATTTCTCAAAAATTTTTGTTTCCTCCTTCTGTCGCAACAAGCCGCATAAGACGTTCCTAATCACTTCGTTCATCTCCACCATCCTTCACTTCGTCTTCTCCGGTTCAAAATCGTAAGCTTTTCTTTCTTCATTTTTATTTCTTTTGTTTACGCAAGAATCTCTTAAATCGTTTTCCGTGCAACAAGCCGCAAAGAACACTTCTTCCTGTGTTGCACCAAACAAAGCTGTAATACTCAATTGCTTCCCATAGCCCTCTTCGTCCTCTGACTAAGTAGATCAGGGACCATGACGGCATAAGATGATGAACCATGAATTTTGATCGGGTTTCTTCTTCATTCTCTCACCATCTGTTTTAAGCTTCAAGTGATGAATTCTATATCTTAAATCTGGAGCTATCATATGTTGAATACTCAATTCATAATAACTAGCTTTAATCAAAATTGCTCTCCCGTTATCTGGAGGGGTAATTAACCATAGAAGCTTGCGCCCATGAAAAACATTGAACCTCATATAAAAAAAATATCCTTACAAAATGAGGGTGAAATCTATGAGTAGTGTTTTATCTACAATTTAATCAGTGTTCTGAAAATTAGACCACCCTAAGCTCTCTGAAAAAAAAATAAAATTAAATGAAAGAGTTGTTCTCGGGGAGCGATGGTGAATTTTCAGAGCCCACATAATTTCTCAGCTATTACAATCTTATTCAACATATTTGCAAGATTCTTTGTATGTAACTTCTCCAAAGATAATTGATAATCTTCTAAAAATGAACGAATGAAATGATATTTTAGCTTCATGTGCTTCGTCCTGACATGAAATGTGACATTCTTTTTTAGATGAATGTCAACCATATTGTCACTATGAAACTTTTCGTTCCATTACTCCTTGTCATGTTTTGTCATAAAGCTCTACATTCAAATAATTTCCTGCTAGTCTAAGTGATACCAACACACTCAATTTATATAGTCGTTCAAGCAATAATCTTCTACAATCTGAAAATTCAACACACTTTTTGTTTCTTAAATTGACGGTATAACAAGATGAACTTTTTCCACCATCAATATCACCTATAAGATCTGAATCTACATATCTTTGTAAATTAATATATGCACTTCCATTGTTTGTTTTGGTAATTGTTCCTCTCAAGTATCTTCACCATCACTTAATGATCATTCCCCATATTGCTTGTGTGCTTGTTGACTACTCTTACTATATGTGTAATATCTGGTCTTGTAAATATCATCACATATATCAAACTTCTAACAACTGAAGCATAGAAGGTTATTTTCATTTGCTCAGTTTTAGACTTTGGTGGATTATTCCTTAGATAGTTTAAAATGATTGCCTAAGTAGACACGAACTAATTTTATCTCACTCATGTTGAATCTATATTAAGACTTTCTCAACATGTCATGTCTGAGACAACTTCAATATACCATACACTTGCCCCTACTGATTCTCATACTAAGAATTTTCTTAGTTGGACTTCAATACTTTATTTCAAACTCTATTGATAATTGTTCATTTAAGTCACGGATCTTCTCTATATTTGCTCATGCAATTAGCATGTCATCTATATACAAAAGAAGCATAATAACAATTATCAAAATATTTAATGAAACAATAATGATCTAATTGACCTTCGTGAACTCATTGCTTGACACTTCGTGTACCCACAATTTGACATAAACCAGCCAAATCTCTTTTAACATTGTCTTGGTGTCTGTTTCAAATCATAAAAAAATTTCTTCAGTTTAGAAGTCATATCTTCTTTTTTTGAACTTCATATCACTATGATTGCATTATGTACAGTTCTTCTTTGAACAGAAGAGCACAAATTAATATAATACATAAAACACAAAGAATACAAGATTTAACGTGAAAAAAATTGATAACAGATAAAAATAATAAAGTCACACCACACCAAGAAATCTACAATGAAGAAAATGAGGAGAAACATACAAATTACACCACACTCAAATCTCTCCAAACAGTATAGCGCTTCAGAATGCTCCTCTCCTCTCTTTAGTATAAGAGAAATCGAAATCACATGCGCTCTATTGGAGAACGAATCAAATTCGGAAAAGAGCGTCTAGTTGCCCAGATATGTAGTTGCAACGCTCCAATGACCATTGGGCAAGTGCATCAGGGCATTGCAATGTCGCTCTCTCGCATTCTGAATCTGGAATTGGCATTGTGGCGTTGTTATTCTTTGCGTTGGGGAGCTCCCCTCAGGGTGTATTGGAGTGTTGTGCTCTCGGGTTCTAAAATATGGACTTTAGCAAAAGAGAGATCAAAATCGTATACCCTCCATCAGAGAACGAATCAAATTCGAGTAACAGTGTCGAGGCGCCCCGATATAGAGTTGTCGTGCTCCAATGAGCCTTGGGTCAGTGCATCAGAGCATTGCAGTCTCTCTCTCTCTAGCATTTTGAATCTAGAATTGGCGTTGTGGCATTGTTATTCTCGATGTTGGGGCGCTCCCCTCCGGGTGTGTTGGAGTGTCGTGTTGTCCGGTTCTAAAATCTAGACAGGTGTTGTCCCCAAACCCAATATAAGTAAAAAACACCCGTACCCCCCTCCCCGAGGTGTGTTGCAATGCGCTGATGCCAGTGCATCAGGGCATTGCAATGTCGGTCTCTCGCATTCTGAAATTGAAATTGGCATTGTTATTCTTTGCGTGGGGGAGCTCCCCTCCGAGTGTGTTGAAGTGTTGTGCTCTCGGGTTAAAAAATATGGACTTTAGCAAAAGAGATCAAAATCGCATACCCTCCATCAGAGAACAAATCAAATTTGGATAACAGTGTCGAGGCGCCCCGATATGGAGTTGTCGCGCACCAATGAGCCTTGGGCCAGTGCATCAGAGCATTGCAGTCTCTCTCTCCCGCGTTTTGAATCTAGAATCGGCTTTGTGGCATTGTTATTCTCGACGTTGGGGCGCTCCCCTCCGGGTGTGTTGGAGTGTCGTGCTCTCAAGTTCTAAAATCTAGACAGTCGTTGTCCCCGAACCCAATATAAATAAAAAACACCCGTAGATGAAAGTACGAGCTAAGAGTAAACAATTGATCAACGCAATCGGTCTCCATAAAAAAAAATAAAGTCTTATGTCATCTTAGGTTAACTTAAATTTGTCCGCTTAAATAAACATATCCAAGATCTACAAAGATCGCTTGGATGACACGAATTATGGTTGTTGACAAAAGTTCTCATGTGAGATTAGGTTGACTGCCTCATCTGACTAAGTTGATTAGGGACCATGACGACCCAGAATGATGGAACCATGAGATGTTTAACAGGTTCATCATTTATCATATCATTCACTTTAAGCTCAAAATGATAAATTTTATAATATAAACTCTAATTCAGCTGCCACTATATGTTGAATATTAAATGTTTCATGATTAGCTTTAATCGAAAGTACTCTTCCAATAATTAATCATAGGAGCTTGCGTCTATGAGAAATCTAGAAGCCCAAGATCAAAAAGTCCTCGCAAAATAAAGACAAAATCTATTAATAGTGTCTTGTCTACAATCTGATCTACTTTAGAAATTTTAACTTGGAATACCAAATACAAAGCTTGCAATATTGACGAGAGTCTGAAGTGTTGAATTTTCTGAGCCCACAAATACCTCCATTCAGACTCCTATATGTTCCTTTTCTTACATGGATCTCATTTATTATTCTTTATATAAGATTCACATTGTTCTCTCTGCCACATAATGGTCCACTACTCTTACAACACTCAAAATCTCGAATTAACAAAACATTTGATTGCTTTATCTTTAGTCACTGTTAATTCCAAATTCAAATTGACATTTTTATGTCTGCTTAAGCTACTGGGAAAGTGCTACCATATCAAAACTATAACAAGGGCTAACTATTTATAATAAAATTATGCACAATTTATTACCGAGGATATTATCCTTTATTGTATTTCATTTTAATGTTTTTTCATTCCGACAACATATAGGCAATATATGTTTGCATTAAAGTAGCAATTCAATAAATATGTAGTCCTTTATTATTCTCTTTATTCTAATATGATACGATATGGCCTATCGAAGTTGATCTCACTCACTCATTACCATTGATTTTAAGCTTGATAATCATGATTTTTTAAATGAATTAAATCGAGTATTGTTAGTGACACTGTGGAAGTTATAAGAGTTCTTCTGGTAGTGAATCCAGTAGTGGAGGAGAGAAAAAAAATAGAAGAAGAGTTCTAAAGTGATAAATGCTTTGCAAGGGAGTTGTGTTGCAAGGAATTTCCAAGATCAAGAACTTCAAGTTTCAAATCAGGCAGAAAATTATTGAAGATCAGGAATTAGATTAAATTGCATTTTTATAAAGAACTTCAGAATTGATCGTGTGTTTGAGAAATATAAAGTAGCTGGAGTGTATGAATCATAAAAATGTAGACTAAAGGTACTAAAATATTGTGTTATTTCAAATATCTTCAAATTTAGATGAGTGCAAACACAAAGCAACATCAGTAAGCGATGATATTGGCAACGGCAATCAGGCGGGGGATTATGGACGAAGGAAGTAACAATGGAATGGTGGTGGGAATTATGAACGTGCAACACAAACCTTAGAAGGTGCCTGATTTGAGCTATTTTTAATTCAGAAAAACATAAGTTATGCATACTTCAAATCACACAAATTTTAAATTTGTATTTATTTTTTCATTAAATCTAACACCAAAAAATTGAAATGTAGGGAATTAACACCAAAAAAATTGAAATGTAGGGAAATGAAAATTGTTACAAACAAATGTTTTTGACAAGCTAACTCCTAAATATACTTTCAAGGAATCGGAAATTAGAAAAAAAAAAGTCACTAATCTCATAAATCAAATATGAACGTAGAAATTAAAAAATTTAACTCGTGAAAAAGTTATTCAATCCCACCAAAGTTTTCATGGGTAAAATGCAACAAATCAAGACATTTGCATCATATAATACATAGTACTTGTATAACTATCAGAAAATTGTAAGACACAAATACATTTTATTAAATTTCATCTCATCTGCCAATTAAATGAGATAGAATGTACCTGACTGAGAAGCTTTGGCTTGTCCATAGTTGAAAATGTAACTTCATGCATGGGTCTGCATCAAAAGGAGGGGTGAACCAAACTTAGTGATCAAGTAATATGCAAGTGTCATAACATGAAACAATGATAAACAAAGAGCTTCTAATATTAACGTATTTTATTTGAAATAGAACCCTAGAATTCTTGTGCTCATTAGCATGCATTTAGATGACAAACAACATTGACCTATAAAAGGTGTTACTATATTTTTTCATTACGGGTATTTGAAATATTGATTTAATTTAATTTACTGATCAGGCAAAACTAAAGCCCATAGTACAACGAAATAATTATACTAAAGTTTTTGCACATTGAGGGAAACATATAGTAATGAGTTCTAACTCCCAAGATAAGTAATCCAAACATAATCTGCGGTGGATATTATAATTTGACTTAGCAGATCAAATTTTAACCATTTTTTGGTTCAATTTAAGATCAAATCAAGATAGCCCATAGCCAAACATGGCTAAGCTCGTGATAAGATCAATTGCCTTTTCAAATGACTTTTGTGATGATCTTGAGAATCCAGAGTGAATCATTAACATAACAAAACATATATTTACAAGGCAATACCCTTGAATTACAAGGGACTGTAATGAGAAATATTAAATTTAAAGGTTGTATATTAAGAAGTGTGTATATTGAAAAAATTAATATTAGATAATCTAAATAGAAAAGATCTAAATACATTTTCTTTTCTATATTATAAAGCATATTAAATAACCTAATTAGAGGAGATCTAATTGCATGATCATTTTTAAATTAGAAATATACCTAATTTATATGCCCTAATCATCTCATATTTATAGAAGAAATTATGAATGATTTTTGTGTGTGGAGTTGTAAGTTTATTTAGACCTTTTTATTCTCTACCCACCATTAATATAGTAATAACCTCTTCCCATTGACATAGACAACTTTGCACCGAACCAAATAACTCACAATGTGTTTGATTGTTTGTTTGTTGTGTGATTTTATTTTTCACATTGTTCTGCACAACAGAGACAACAGAGATAATAGAAATGAAATAAATTTGCTAATTGTACTGTGAAATTCAGAGCTTGAATTAATATAAGTAAAGTATAAGTAAATAAATTAAAATCAAAATATTGAAAAACAAATTTAACGGTAATCCAATATATTAATGTAATTAGTAATTAAAATAAGTCAAGTGGTTTTTGAATTCAACTTCAAATGAGTCAAGTGGTGATCATTGAATGAGCCAAGTGTCAACATCAACATTCATATACAATAGCTTACATACAAAATATATGATGTGCACTTGTATGTCTTCGAAAGAACTAGTACAAAGCATAAGGTAATCTACAACATTCTATGAATATTTGGACCATGAAAAACAGCACCGCACATAATTGTTCAGCAGTTAATTAATACAATGAGCATAACATTGAAAAAAAACCTGGAAAAGTTAGACATGGTTTTTGAAGCACTGTCCATATCTTGAACATGTTCTTCATTGACTTCAAGTGCAAGAATCTCAAGATTTGTTGATGAACCAAATGTTGGAGGAGGATGAATGCTGAAACATGGTCAAGTAGTATCACAAAAGAATAGCTCAAATCATCAGAAAGATTATAACAGCGTAAGGTTGATGCATAAACCCTTCATCCCAAATGCCCCAACGCAAAAGAAGAAAAAAAATGAAACAAGTATGATATGAAAAACTTAATTGACATTAAAAATTAGGGAATAAAAAGAGGAAGGCATAGAAAACTAGCAATCCTGCTTATTTGTAATAGCTTATCAAAGATTAAAAAAAAAAATAACCAAAGAAACTGTAGCTTCAGTTGATGACCCAACACAGCATTTCATTTCCTAAGAAATTACATTTTTTGAAGAAATTCTAAAGTCACGCTTGCTTAGTTTTTTGGCTATAATGAAATCAGCATATAATTAAGTTCATCTGGGAAATGCAAACAAATGCCTCTTCACCATTAAAAACAATTCTAGTGAAAAACAAGTAGAAAAAATTATCCAATCATCACTAGTCATCACTATGACTCACATATCAAAAAAAAAAAAAACAATTTTTTCAAAAAAAAAAAGTTACTCCATCAAATAAGTTGATGGAAACAAATTTCAATTCATTTTCTTCTTTTTTAAATTCTTCAAACCAAATAGAGCCTAATTGTCCAGTAATACTTAATTTCTTCTGAAAACAACTTCGATACTGAGAGCCCAACCACTAAATTATAAAGGGACATTTACAAACATAGCACACAATTTTTATGTATTTAAATATCTCACACCTAAACTTTCACAGTTATGTACAGCAGTCAAATCATTAATATTACATCAAAAATAGCACTATTACCACATTTTAAAAGTGAAATACACATTTTTCATGCATAAGTTAAGAGCAACAAGATGCTATGTATGTGAATATAAAAGTTTTGTTATGAGATATGTAAATACATAAAACTTATGTGCTGCCTATGTAAATTTCCCAATTATTAAGCAATATGCATGCATAATTGCTGTCACGGTCATGTAGTCAGCACAAGATGCAAATTTGTCTTCAAGTTCAAAATTGCATAAATGATAATGAAAACTACACACAATTTCCAAGATTCCAACAGTTTTAAAGATAGGAAGTGAGGAAATAAAAACTTTGCTTCGAAGTTTGTATTGATCTCTTGAGACGAGCTAAAACAATAAAATACAGTTGCTTGACATTAAACTAAGTTAAAATTTAAGAAATAATAACAGGCAGTGCTACTTTTAATGATAGAAATCTCACCATGTATCTTCTTCCGACTGTGAATTAGTACCAAAGGATTCTCCCCGAGGCATCTACAGAAATAACTCAGATCGTTAGATTAGGTTAATAACAAACTTAAAAACTCTTCTTCTGCAGATCAAAGACATGATAAATACACTTCGAAAATAGTTGATCAAGCACCCAATAATTAAAATGGTTCTAATTCAAATAAGAATCGACAACTTCCTTGAGAATCATCAAACACATAGGGTTAATTAGCATGAAAAACTGAAGGCAAGGTTCGGGTGGTACAGTTAATTTCATGCTTTTTTCGGTATTTAAAGGTCGAATATCGGCAAATAAAGTTCTTTGTCGAAAGGTTAACTTTCAATCTAATTGAAACAATTCCCAAACTGAGAAGATAATGTGCAGCAATAAGAATAAAAAAACCCGTCAAATTCACCTCCCAGGATGAGGAGATGACGGTAGATAGAGAAGTGCAAAAAGAAAATTTAGGTTTTTGACCAGATTGATTACAAATAATTCTTACACCTGAACAAGCCGAATATCAAAAGCAAGCTGAAGGACGGGGTCTTGAGCCTGCTGTAGCAATCTCTTGTGGGTTAAGACATCTTCCGCCCTCTCTACATTCACGTCCAATGCGTAACTATCAAAATAACCACAATGTCTTAGTCCTGGAAAGAACCAAAAACTTAGATAAACGGTACAACAAATTCGCCCTCAACATGAATTCAAGATTCAACAAACAAAGGTTATCTCCAAAACAGTGATGAATAAATCGGGCAATTGTCCGGTTAAGAATGATTAGAAATTCAAGGCGTTAAAGCTGACAAGCATATCCATATAGCATTCCTCCAAAAAGGATCTCGACAAAGCAAGCAGATTGCGATACAAGCCGTGCATGGTCAAAAAGAAACAGAAAAAAATGAGGTCAAAAATATAATCACGAACCAGAAAAAGAAAACTGATCGCATGATCAGCAGTGAAAAGTACAAAAAAAAAACGTACCAAATGAATCAAAATCAATCACAGAACGAAGGCAAGAGAGATTCATAAACAAACGAAACAAAATGTCGAAAAGTTACCGGGCTGGTAGGCGATTGAAATGGGACCAGAGCTCCTCCTTGAACGAAGGAGCCAAAACCTCAGGGGAACCAGATTCCATCAGCCGGCGGAGAACCTCCTTGTAAACACCGAACTTGCTGTTCTGCCGCTGATACTGCAAGGGTTTCTCCGGCAAAGCCCGGCTTTCACAACTCTCAGCATCGTTAATCGCCATTAACCGATTCCCAACAACACAACCAGAGGCCAGGAGCTCAATATGTAGGGTTTGAATGGCGCCAAGAAAGCCGACGAGCGCGTTCACGCAGTTTCTCGAGAGCCTCGTGACGACAACGATAAGATGCGGAAAATTGATCGCGGGAGATTGGAGCTGGTGGGAGGAAAATATATAAACAAAATTAATTAAAATATTAAGAAGATTTACATGCACGTCACTTAATTCATATGTATTTACATATCCCTAATTTAATTTTTTACATTTATTTATTTATTTATTTATATCTTCTTAAATTTTAAAAAATAATTATTTTTTATATAATATAAAAATTTAGGTCAAATACTAGACCTGTAAATACATAAAAGTTTGGTGGTATGAATGTAAATATCTCCAACGGAATGGGTAAGGATAAAAACGAGTAAAATGAGATCAATAGGGTTTCTTGTGCAAATTAATTACGGTTTTAAGGCGGCTTATCTTATCCTCGGCTGAACTTGGCGGGCCCATACGTGTGGGGCCCAGCCATATGCCATAAAGATAAATATATGAGATGCCACGTATGATTTCAATTGTTCGGCTTGTAAACATCAACGAACCACTTCGATGGGTCCCATATTAATTTTTTAATGTAATACCAACATTTTATGTTTATAACCTTGTCATTACGGTATCTTTAATACTGAAATTTTTATTCTAAATAATTAATAATAAATATTAATTACACTTTTATGTTTATGTACGTACATTTAAATTTGTAAATATATAGAATCTTCAAGGCTAAATATTAAAAAAGTATGTTTTATTTTAGATAAATTAATTAATTGTATTGATATTTTGATATTATTTAAAAATAAAGATATTATATAAATGAATAAAACGGCATAAATAATGGATATGTTAATTCATGAACTTAGTGGTGGGCCCCATACAAATGCTAAAGACAAATTTTGCATAATCATTTCCACGTCAGCGTGCTAATTAGAGTTTACGGGCGAGATAAACTTCCCTTTAATTTTTTTTCTTACCGGGGTTTAATTTATGTTTAGGGTGGGAATTTAACGTTTTAATTTTTTCCAAAATTTTTGCATATTTATCAAAAATATATAATAATTTTTACATAAAAAATCCAGAAAGAAAATAAATAGAAATAAAAATAAAACATGCGGTCTACCTTGAAAAAAAAAAATTAGCATGTTGGGTGATATTAAAAATGATGCACTCAACATTAACTTGATTGCGAAAAATTATGGCGCGAAGTAATAAACGTGAAAGCGAAAGTTTTAATGCAGTTGGATGATGATGATTGAGGTCCAAGGATGATGATTAGGGTCGAATAATAGTGGCTAGATAATGATGGACGGGCGATCGTGATAGAATGATGGCAATCGGGTGATGGTGATTCGAAAGTTAAGCTCGGGCGATGGCGTCAGTCGATGATAGTTAGGAAATAATATTTGAGCACGATCATGAGATGATGATAATTGATGGTGGTGGTTGTCAATATGAGACATTAGAAAGAGTTTTTTTAAGTTTTTTTTTTTATCTTTAAGCTCTACCAGTCAAGTGTCATTTTTATTGGAGAATATGACTAAACTTTTATGGTGAAGTTTTGGTAGACAGACAAAAATCTCAAACATATCTTGGAACGGCACATATTAATTATGGTTTAGTGATTGTAAAAATTAGCTTTAGTTGATGATGACAATAAGGTAATATCAAACGGTGGTGATTGTCAATACTGATCAGTAGTAATCGGATAACAAGCTTGATCGGATATATCGGCATTGATCAATGTTTGAAAACCTTTTTATTTAATGTTACTATTAATCAATGTTTGAAGTGAAGTATTATTATTATTTTTTGGCTTGAAGGCTTTTATTAATTTCATAATAATTATTGATACACCGCCAATAAATTTTAATCATCCGGCACGAATCTCAAAATATGACATGGATCTCGGGATGATATTTGAGCAAGAAACGTTCAAATCTTGAAAAAAACTAATCCAGAGCTCCATTTTCTACAAAATTATAGTCAAAATGAGCGCTCTATTAGGCGGACCTAATGATAGCAAAGTTAGTCCACTCTCAGACAAATCGAGCTCAGATCAAGTCATTAAACCATTCTTGAAATATTTATAAATACATTTGGAGGGTGAAACGGATGTCGAATCTAACAAGTTTATTGTTGAATCGAGCACCACGACAAGACGAATTCAACGAGCAAAGATCACTTAATTCTGACATCATTAAATCATCCAAATGTCCATTAAACGCTCTTTCATTGAGGAAAGCTCTCCGGATCATTCGATTAAAATAGTTCATATTCCTGCACTAATTGTATCCATAACACTATAAATAGAGTCCACCCCTCTCATGAGAGGAAAGTTTAAGCTTAGAGAGAGAGCCTGAAGCCTTGAGGATGAGCTAAAGCTCAATATCACCGTTGTCTGTCGTTGCCCATCGTCAACCGTCGTCGACTTCTATCGACCGCCGTCGACCCCTGCAGAGCGCTGACTTCCGTCGACCACCGCCGACCTTTGTTGACCTCCTCTAATTGTCGTCGGCCACCTCCAACCACTATCGATCACCACAAACCAATCGCCATCAATAAACGTTGTAATCTGAAAAATAGAGTTACATTTTCCCGTCCCTAAAAATACTTCTATTGAATATTTTATACTAGGGCTTTAAATATTTACACCGTTGGTCTTCGGTGAAATGAATGGGAGAGTCCTGCATGCTCTTCCATATCAATTTATAGGATACAAATTAGGATTGTAGATAATAAAATGCCTATAGATGCATTTTTTCAAAGATTTTAGAATCTAGGGCTTTGAGGATTCTTATAGAAGCAAGCTCGAACAATTTCCCCTACTAAAATTAGAAGAGGAATTTCAATAAATTATAGTAATTAGGGCATTATTGCTAAGCATAGTGTTAGCAATTCGAGTTTTAAATTAAGAAATTATGACTGTTGTTTGCCGAAAAATTCATGACAAAGGAGTTATTATTTAATGTCTTAGTATTACAAAAAGATTGAGTATACACTCAGATAAAAGAAAATACCAGTGGAGACACTCAAACTTTTCGTGTAAAAAAACCTTGAAAACAAGAAAAAAAATTTTATGGCACTTAGATAATCCACTATATGGTTGTAAGTGCATGAGTGTATCCTTCTCATGCAAAATAAAAATATTATTATAATCCTACACTGAAACTTACATTGTATTTTTACATCACAAAGAAAATACGTGTATTAGGCTCAATGTCGTATTTAGAATACAACTGTTGCAAGAGGATCGATGACATCCAATGGTTGGCAGCGGCAGCCAATATCGGTCAGTGGTGGCCGACGATGGTTAATGGCGGTGGTCGACGGTGGTGGACAACTACGAAGGTCGGTGGTTATTGTCGGGTCTTCTCTTCATAACAAGCTAAGAAATTCCTCTTCTCCCCCTTCCCCTCCAAGTGAAGCAAAGGTGTTTATTTATATGATTTTGGAGAGAGACTTTTTGTTTTTTTGGCGTGCAGCTTCACTAACCAATTGATCAAATGATTCATGTTGATATTCCCTCTGATCATAGAAAGTTTTCAAATTATTTTGAAGTCTCAATGACATTAAAACTGAGCAATCTTAGACTTGTTGGATTCCTCTCGTCGAAACGCTCAATTTAAAAATATGTCAAATTCAGAGTTCATTTGACAATTCAATTTATGATTCAAATCCTCTAAATGTGCTTTAATAGCTTGATTTGAGCTTGATTGGACCCGGATTGAGAAACAATTTTTTTATCATTGCATTTATCTTGTTGATATAGTCAATTTGATTATACATTTGCTAAAATTAGGACCCATATGATCTTAAATTTGAATTTGAACGATCATTACACAAAATGCATCGAGATTCGTGCTAGAGGACACAAAAATTCTCGATGATGCATCAATCGCTAGCTATGAGCATTGAGCGGACATTCGAGGAATGATGAAGAACCCGATTAAGATCTAATGAGTTTATCGTCCTAAATTGTCTCAAGATTTAGAGTTTTATGGGGGAATGACCATGACCCGATTATGATCTCACGATTTTATTATCTTAAATTATCGTGGTCCATGACCTACTTATCCAAAAGAAAATATTTTCTTGCTCTTATTTTAAGAAAATGTCTGATAAATCATCACAAAAATAACTAATATACATTAATTTAAATATGAATCAATTAAGGAGTGAAATAGTTATTTAATTCCTATTGCTTTGGTAATAAACACATATTTAACTGAATTCAACGAAGATTATATACTAATAATATTATTGTCTCTTATTGCTTGCACCAGACAGGTTGATATAACATTCATGCAATGCTGTTATCCGTCTAGGTTCACTCGCGTCCAGGTTCTTAGTTCAATTCGGAATCTTTGCATTTCATCTGGTACGTGAGCGCCACCTCAAATGGCTTCACAAATCACGAGCTCACAACGCCAATAGCGGTTGTATCAGCTGCTGCCAACTAAATAGTCATAATGAGGTGTGATTAATATGAATGAAAAAAATCAAAAAGTAAATTTACCATTTTTAAAAATTAGGAAAAATAAAACAAATTTAAATAATTATTTGTATGTTTTGGAGGATTAAAAATACAATTGATGAAATTTCAAAATTTAAAAAACTCAAATTGGAGATTGAGCCATCATTTACAATATGATTGATGTGTAATAGCCATCGATATGATTTTTATAGACTCGATTTTTTGGGAAAAGTTGAGCTCAAATGACAATATGCACGATTCGAACCCATGACTTTACAGAAGGAAATTAAACTTTCAACCACTGTGTTGTGAGTAAGTGCACTTATTAAATCCAATTTAGTCAATATTATGATTTTTTTAGACTCAATTTTTTGGGGAAAGTTGAGCTCAAATGACAATATGCACAATTCAAACTCACGACTTTACAGAAGGAAATTAAACTTTCAACCACTATGTTGCGAGTAAGTGCACTTATTAAATCCAATTTAGTCAATAATTTTGATGCATGTGAATTTTCTTAAACTGTTAAATTTGACTATTCAGTGCACCCAATTGAGTGAAGAGGATTTGTTAGACAGTTTGTAAAAGTTTAATATTGATTTTAATTATTTAATCAAGCTCTCCTCCCATGGCTATGCTACCATGTTTATTATCTTCATCAGGTCGTGTCAAGTACACAATCAAGAAGGATTGATTCAACCTTCTTTAATGTCCTCTTTGAACTTTGTATGTTGTAATATTGTGATATTAAACTCTTGAATTGTATGCAATCAACATAGAATTTATATGGCTACCTTTGTTGGCATTCATTGCCTTCCATGTTAATTAGTTGATTCATTTAGCTTGACGAACTCAACTCTAGGCAAGGGTGGGACTACTTTGATCATATAGTAGCCCCTAGACCTTTATGTATACCTAATTGCTACCTTCAAGTTGTGATGTCTCTATCTTTAAGATAGTATTCATCCAACCATCATCATTAGTTTTTATGATATGCTTATGTCACTCCATCATTTTTGAACCATGTAAGAAACAAAATTGATCAAACTACTTTCAAAGTCCTCAATAACCTTCTCAGATCCCATATCTTCTCACATACCACATTCAATTTATGTTATCTATACCTCTAAAATTTTTTTTCCCCAAAGTATTTATCACAGTCCCTTCAACCTCTTATGATATTTAACTATCTATCTATATTATCATTTTACTATATAATGAGGCCTCATGTGCTTATTATTTGAGCTTCTGTTATGACATATTAATTGTTCATTAGATCCCTCTATATTCAATAAAAACCAAAAAAAAATTGTTATTAAAAGCATTATTTTTTTTGTATCACAACTAAAATATGCTTTACCATAAGTACTTGTGCCATTTAATATGAAAATATTTAGAGTATTATTCTCAAACTATATTTTATCCAATCTCATATTAAGGAGAAGGTTTACTACCAAAATTTTTCATCCTTCAGAGTGGTATGTTCTAATATCATGCAGCTCTTTTCATGCCAATAACTAATACAAAGGAACTAACCATAAATGATCCTACATATGGATTTAAAATTGAAAGGTATATCATAGAGAAAGACTGATCAATTAGCTTTTATATTCAAGATGTAAACTAAAACAATCAAGGAATTTGAAAAAAAAAATTATGGATAGCAGTCATAAAATAAGAATTTAAATAATTTATCAAAATGATATTGGAAAATTAACTCTCATAATTAAAATACCAATGAAATAAATAATATTTTAAAATAATATTAGGTTTATCAACCAATATGTTTTTTGAGATAAACCCTTAAGATTTGGGAGGCTTGATTAACCAAACCATGTGCAGAAATTGAAAAAAAAAATTCAATGGTTTAAATAGGTTCTTTAAGCATTGTATGATAAATTGAGAATATTTTTTTAATTAAATATAAATTTAAGATTATATTACATACAATCATGTTCATTCAAAAATGCAAAGAGATGTTCATGTCATCATGCATAGTTACTTAGATGCCTCAATATTTGAAAGTAGTAATGAATCTTTATGTTATGAAAGTGTAAAGAGTTTAAATTGATCTAGATAGACAACTCAATTTTTTCTCTAAACTTCAGGCTAAATAATAAGAAAATGCCATATTTATATGTCAAATCAAGTGCACAAATAAATTGATTGAAATATTTGATAATGAAGAGATGCAAATCCAATAAGAATCTTCTGAAATTGACAATATATAT
>NW_018164538.1:851117-855616 GCF_001263595.1 Phalaenopsis equestris
CGTTGGCGGAAGAAGGTGATGACAGAAAGTGATAGATGACGGTGGTTGGCGGCTACAGATTCATGCGGATGATAGCTAAATATGTCGATGATTACTCTGACTCCTCTCTCAATAACAAGCTTTTGAATTTCACTTTCTCATTCTTTTTTTTTGTAACTCTTCTGAAGTGAAGAGAGGGGGCATATTTATAGCTTTTTTTTGGGTAGGGGAATTTTTTGCTTTATAACCAACTGATCGGATGGTCCATCTTGATCTCCATTATTTATATTTGATTTTTTAAGAATTTGGGTATCTTAATGACCTTAGAATTCAACGACCTTAAACTCAATGGATTTCTCTCTTTGAGATGCTCAATTCAAATTTAAATATATATGTTGGATTTGAAATTCATTTAATTATTTAATTGACGATCTAAAGTCTTTAATTGTGCTTCAAGGGATTGATCTGAGCTTAATTGAACTCGGATTGAGCCAATTTTAAACTTGGAATTTTTTTTTTCGAGACAGTCAGCTTGACTTAACTGTGTACTTGTTAAAATCGGGGCCCAACGGTCTTAAATTTAAACTTAGAATAATTTTTGCTAAAAAATACATTGGGATTCATGCTTAATCGATCATATATTTGGTGATATAACAATAATAATTCACTACAAATTAGATTTCAATGAAACAAATCTGATTATTTCCCATTACATTTACATACATACCACACACTTCCTATATTTTTACATATATAATAACCAAACTATTTTTCTTACATTCATACCATCCAAATCTTCCATCTTCCTTGCATGTAAATTGTTATCAAAGGTGGAATCATAATAGGCTGAGAGATACTCATATAATCTTTAAATTTTTACTAATTTATTTAATATCATAAACTAACTAATTCACCCCCTAAATTTAAATATTTAATAATAATAATTTTTAAAATTTAAATTCATATTTATATTAATTTTAAAAATTAATTTTAAGTAAAGGGAATTTTTAAGATTAAGTACTTGTAATTGTTTAATTATTTATTTCCTCATATCATCCATAGATTTTTTTTACTAAATTAATGTTAATTATATTTTAATTAAAACATATTTATATTAATTTAAAAAATTAAGGTCTTAATTATTTATTTCTTTCTTATCTCTCCTTAAAACATGTTTTGGTCTTTGAAGATATCAATACTATAAATCGTCTGCAAAGACATTTTTTACATTATCTTCTCAAGATTAGCACTACGCAGGCATTGCGTTTTGTTAGACCTCATGAAGGAAAAATAAAGAAGCAAATAGAATACAATATAGTCACAAAAATTATAATCATTATATATTTAATTATATATAGAGTACAACGTGGGGTCGGCTACATGAATACTTTTTCTCCATTGAGTCCTATTTAGTGTCATATTTTCATTTAGTTCTAGTAAGTTAAGATCATTTTTAATACTGTCGTTGTCAGTTCCAAGCCCGAATGTGAAAAGTGGAGGGTTGCGTTAGGTAGTCGACAACCATCGTAAAACTTGTCCAAAAAAAACAATCATGATATGAATCCTTTTAATTACATATAGAGTAAAATATCAAAATAGTCTCGATTATAGGAATTAACCGTTTTAGTCTCTGAGTTTAAGTATTATGATAATTCATAAATTTTTAAATTGGGGTTGAAATAATTCCCATAAAGAACGGTGAGGTTTTAAATAGCACATAACCTCACGTTTTTTTCCTCGTCTAATCCTGATGATTTGAAAAAGACAGTGAGATTTTAATCCGTTTGAGATGACTACAAAAAATGGTTGTAAAATTATTATAGATTTTTTTTTGAGAGAGCTATTGCTAGTATTATAAATACACATACTTTTTAAGAAGAAATGATCAATAATTTTTTATAGCTTCACTAATATGACACTAAAAACGACAATTATTTACACACTAAGTTGAGTCAGCTACATCAATTCTTTTTCTCCCGTCTTATTGAGTGCATGTATTCATTTAATTCTAACATGCACAAATTTTTTTTAGGTCCATCTCGATCTTCCTTAACATAAGTCAAATCTAAAATGCCTACTCTACTCAGCGGGACATCCAATGGTTGAAATTTAACATCAAAGTACTCTCTCTAATCTTGCCTAGCACTAGAGCCACAACAACACTTACACAAATATATTCATTTTACATTTCATCTCTTAAGTGTAAAGTCACTCAAATCACCTAAGCATTCTTATCTCAATAAAACATAGCTTAGTTTTATGCTCTCTTTTACAGGCCAATATTCTGTGTCATAAAACATTGCAAGTCCGAACATTATCTTATAAAAATTTTTCTTTTAGTCGAAGTGGTATTTTTCTATCACACAATAGGCCCGACACATCACACTTTAAAGTTTTAGTAAAATAACTCAAAAAAAGTCTCTTTACTCATCCCAACAACCATAGACCAACAAACAAGAAAAATAGCCCATGCATCAAATAATGCTTCATCATAGAACATAACACTCTTATAGATAAAACATAATGGTAAACCATACAAAGAACCCCTGAACTCATCAATCAACAACAAAAAACATATTACAAGCTCGAAACTATTATTTTAGGTGCACAACAATCATGTATATTTACTTCTAAGTACATGAATTTACATCCGACTATATACAACATCTAAATTTCACTCCCATTCCACCATCATATCAACCTCATCATGACCATCAACCTCACCCTCCAGAAGCCATTGTTCAAGCTCATCAAGCTCGTCTTCTTCGTGACGATACCAGCCAAAAGAAGAATCCCAGAATCCGTTTCCGAGTTCCTCGCCTCGGCACACAATTTTCAAGTAAGGCCTGCTTTTGCTTAGAGAATCAACCATATCCCTGTTCAGGCAACCATTTATCCCTAACCATCTCAGCCTCGGGAAGTAAGGTTTCTTAAACCATCTGATTGCCAGAGGAGTGATGCCACCACACTCGTATATATCCAGCAAATGCATGCTGCTCCCAAACGACCCACCCTCGACTTGCATCGATGCCAAGGCCATGACCGAAGTGTCTCCAATAAGCGGACACTCACGGATTCGAAGTTCGGCAATCGGTATTCGTGTTTTCGCCAATGATAATATTCCGTTGTCAGAGAGATTAGGGATCCTTGAAAGATCACACATTTGAATCCCACGTCCAACGGAACCGCAGAATAGTGCCGGAATACAAGCATCCGTCAGCTTAGTCAGCTTCTTGCAACCTCGGAGCGACAACGATGCTAATGGAAACCTTCCTTGGCCCAAAAATGAGAGACCAACATCGGTAATATCGGCGCCATCCAGAAGCAATGTGTGCAATTTGTGAAGATGAATTAAAGAAACAAGAGCTTGGTCGTCAATATTACAACAATCTCGCAGGTCTAGGACACTCAGATCCGTGTTAAATGACAGATTCTTGATTCCAACATTGGATAAGAGCATACAGCTCCTCAAGCTAACATGTGTTAGGGTTAAGGAAGTGGCAGATATGTCGTGGAAGACAAGGTCCGTCAATTCGCGGTGGCTTCCATGAGAAACCCTAAGTTTGCGGAGGTTAGAGCACGCGTGTATGATAGCCCTAAAACCGGTGTCAGTAACACGGCAAAATCCACCAAGACTGATGCTTTCTAACGAGGAGCAAGTATCCGACATCAAGAGGATACCTAAATCATTCACCCGGCGAAAGTAGGTGAGCAAAAATTCTTGGCTTCGGATGAGTGAAATATGCTTCATTATGCCGTGCTGATTAATATGTTGAAGGCCCAAATTGGTGAGGTCGTAGGATTGTACTGGTTCTACTATTGGTGCATCTTGAAGATCTAGATGTGTTAAGGATGGAAGTCCAATTGAAAGAGAGCTCATTAAGACATCAGTAATATAATCAACTGAGAGGCACAGTTTGTTCAGGTTTGGGAAGACTGATGGCCTCAAAGCACCAGAAGGTTGCGGAGTTTCAACAGCCAAGGCAAGCAGAGCAGTCAGCATTGATATAGGAATATAACCAATCTCGAGGAAGGTGAGCTTATCGGAAACAGTTGCCCATAGTTGAGGGAATTCAGGGTGGTCGAATTCCGTGACGTCAAACAACAAGCTCAAAGACTGGGAAAAAAGAAAAAAAAAACTGCATTAGTAGAGCAATGCAACGCCAAACCCCATACTCGCATCCCTCACATCATCACACACTTAGATATAGTTTCGTAATTTTTGCAGCTTTACTTCAGGCACGATAATAAATTTACTGGATTGGTTTCATTAATTCTAGAAGTATTAATAATTATCAATGGTCTCATGTAAATTCCATGTCCTAGTTCTTCATGATTGTTGCGTCCCGTGCCCTATGTTGCATGGATAGCATATGGAAACCGGGACATAGACACGAGACGACATGGATACAAGGCACTTCTATTAATAAAAAGATATGACAAGGATATGCTTTATAAATCATTATAATAAAAATTATTAATACAAACACACACACACACACACATATACATACATACAT
>NW_018164538.1:855951-872454 GCF_001263595.1 Phalaenopsis equestris
ATATATAATAATAATAATAATAATAATAATAATAATAATAACATTATTATTCAAGAACTAAGATGTTTATAACAGGGAATACCGGCACAGGCAAGCGATCGACGAACCTCCATAGTAAAAGCAATTGATAGATAAGCCAAACATATATGTTTAAATTTTAAATAAAATATAAATTTTTTATTTTAATTATAAATATACCATACATAAAAAAAAATAAATTTTTAAATCACTAATTTAAGATTCGTGTGTCCTTTTTTTAATAATTAAATCTGACAAGTCAGGGACATGTCTGACACACATACAGGGCATTTTGGGTTAGTGTCGATGTCTGAGAAGTATCTGGCACTGCACTGCTCCTTTTTTTATTATTTTTAAGTTTTTTATTATTTATTTATTTTTTTAGTTAGAAGTGACAGTGCACTGCTCCTTAGTTAGAAGTGTTAGTGCATCATAGATTATGCCCATGCCCCCTTCTTGAGCTAACCTAAACATGAATAAATGGACCTTAATTGAATAATTCAACTAAATCTTCCAATCAATGCATAACAAATCTTCCAACATAATATACGCATCCACTTGTATTCTCAAAGTAACTTTAATTACGTTTGTTTAGAGCTGCTTATGGAGTAATTAATCCCCCTTACTAATGATTAAGTGGACTAAACTCACTGATCCTTCTCTTTTAAGGAAAATTTGAGATTTTCATAATGTCTTCCTACGATCATGAAAGAAACAGCCCAAAAACTAGCCCAACCTTAGAACAGACCACCAAAGGTTATCCGGATAGACTAAACTCGGGGACAGATGATCACTCAGCCAAAACTAAGCTCAAGTGAATAGTACAAGCCGAATGAGAAATTAATCTTAAACCATCAAGATAATATCAAAATTGCAGTTGAAATTATATTAGAAAGTGAATTAACGCTTTAAATAAAAAATAAGGAAGATATAGAAGGACAAATTGGACCGCACCTCCAAATGTAAGCAACCAGTCAGCAATTCTTTTAATTCAGAACGAAGTACTGGGAGCCTCCAGCGCTCAGCAAGGGAGCTGATATAGATAGATCTGTTCAAATAGACAAATTTTATTATTCCAATATAGATTGATGTATTTAAAAACTCTGGAAAGTACAAGAACAACTAGAACATTGGTTATAAGATAAGAATAGAATCAATCGTTTAGGAAGTCTGCACCAACTGGGAGGAAAATAAATAGATACTCGTGAATTTTACCACGCAGAAGGTTTACCAAAGACATGCCACATGTCATAAATACTTCACGAGCGTCAACTGAAATATGAAAAGATATAATAGGATTTGATTTTATTGATGAAAAAAATGATATAAATACCCATTACAAGACTTACTGTAAGGAAAACAATAAAAATAGACTACAGTAGAAAAGTAAATGAATAATAACAAAATATAAGATACAACTAATCTCTCTAATTAAAGAGAAAAATAAATAGAGATTCTCAAAATCCCTCATGTAATTTATAACCCTCTAAATATAAAGTTATAGCAATTATGAAATATAATCATTAGTATTTTCGAGATCTTTCAACACTCCTCCTAAAGTTGGATCGTACAGATTGTACATGTCTAACTTGTTACATAATTCTTCAAAGTTGATTCTTGAGAGAGATTTAGTGAGGATATTTGTTGTTTGATGTCGCGAAGGAATGTATGCAAGTTCGACGACTCCTCTCTCAATGTTTTCTGAGATGAAGTGTCGATCGATCTCGATGTGTTTCGTTCTGTCATAGTGTACTGCATTCTTTGCAATGCTGATGACTGTCTGGTTGTCGCATTGTAGTTTGACAGTTTTTTCAGTTAGCATTCCGAGTTCGTTGAGTATTCTTCGAATCCACATTCCTTCACAGATCCAGAGTGCAAGAGCTCTGAATTCAGCTTCAACGCTGCTTCTTGATATTACAGACTGTTTTTTACTTCTCCAAGTAACTAGGTTTCCCCAGACATAAGTGCAATAGTTGAAAGTCGATCGTCAGTCCGAGACATCCCCTGCTCAGTCTGCGTCTGAATACACTTCTATACTTCGATCCTTATTCCTTTGAAACTGTAGCCCTTTGCCTAGAGTCATCTTGAGGTATCTCAAGATTCTGTAGACTGCATTCATGTGTTCTTCTGTAGTGCTGTTCATGAATTGACTAACAACACTAACAGAAAAATCAATGTCGGGTCGTGTGTGTGAGAGATAAATGAGTCGCCCCACGAGTCGCTGATATCTCCCCCTATCCACAGGTGCGCTATTTTTTGTCAGTGCTAATCTTTTTGTAGGGATCCATTGGAGTATCGATGGCTTTGCAACCGAGCATACATGTTTCCTTCAATATGTCCAATGTATATTTTCGTTGTGACACAAATATTTCTCGTTTTGATCGAGCTAGTTCCATGCCGAGAAAGAACTTTGGGTTTCCGAGGTCTTTGATTTCGAATTCCCAGTGAGAAGCTTTGTTGTCAGATTTGTGAGTTCTTCGTGATTTTCAGTGATGATGATATCGCCGACGTATAAGATTAGAATTCGTATACGATTAGAATTGCAATCTTCTTTCCGAGAGAGGTTTTCGTGAAGAGAGTGTGATCTGGCTGATACTGAGTATACCCGTGTTTTGTCACAGATTTAGCAAATCTATCGAACCATGCTCGGGGAGATTGTTTGAGGCCGTACAATGATTTTTGGAGTTTGCAGACTTTGTTGTTTGGAAAGGATGCTTCTAGTCCGGGAGGTGCTTCCATGTAAACTTCTTCCAAATCGCCATTTAGGAAAGCATTTTTCACATTGAGTTGATGTAGCTGCTAGTCTTCATTTGCCGCAAGTGAGAGAATAATTCTGATGGTGTTAAGTTTGGCCACAGGGGCAAATGTTTCTTGATAATCAATACCGTAGGATTGTGAAAAACCTTTTGCTACAAGACGTGCTTTTAATCTCTCAATTGTACCATCTATCTTGTGTTTGATTTTGAAGATCCATTTGCAGCCGATTGTTTTCTTTCCCTTTGACAGGTCTGAAACAGTCCATGTACCATTCTTTTGTAGGGCTCTTACCTCCTCATTGATGGCCGCTTTCCACCCCGGGTGGTTGAGAGTTTCATCAATGATGTTTGAGATTTGTGTATTGTCGAATGCAGTGACATAGGCTCGGGTAGTTGAAGAAAGTCTTTCCTCGGAATAGGACACAAAGTTGGAGATTGAATGTATCGTGTGTTCGTACCTGAGTGAAGTTCGGATGGACATAACATCTTTCATTAAAGCAATTGGAATGTCGGAGTCATCAATCATAGGTATAGTAGATTCATGTTCAAGTGTGTTAAGTGTGTTCGTACCTGAGTGCTGAGTGAATTTCTGTAGGAGTTGGATCCGATTCTGACTCTTGGATTGGTGCTGGATGTGTTGGGTGGTCTATGTGCTTGTTGTGGGTGGGAGGTGGTGCAAGAATGGCTGACGACTTGGACACTTGAGGACTAGACGAAGACTTATTGTTAGGTACATTTTCACGTGAGTTGGATGAACTTGTTGAATCCGAGTCGGGAGATAATGAGTTCGGTTCAAGGGACGAGGATTTGGTGTGTGGTGATATGAAATCATTGTCCCCCCAAGACTAATATTCCCTTAAAGTCTCCGTTGAATATTACAATTTGGGCAATAAGGCTGATTTTCAAAGAAGGTGACATCCACACT
Source organism: Phalaenopsis equestris (assembly GCF_001263595.1). Taxonomy (NCBI): domain Eukaryota; kingdom Viridiplantae; phylum Streptophyta; class Magnoliopsida; order Asparagales; family Orchidaceae; genus Phalaenopsis; species Phalaenopsis equestris. Next base: position 859,651 of record NW_018164538.1, read on the forward strand.
ATTGTAGGTTTTTCTTGTGAGAGGAGAGTAGCACTTATACCCTATTTGAAGAGGTGAGTAGCCGAAGAAAATACATTTAGTAGATTTACGGTCAAGTTTGTTGCGATTGTGTGAATGAAAGTGAACAAAGGAATAGCACTTATACTTTGGTAGGTAGATTTTGGGCGATTGTCTTAGTGTGGGGAAACGATTTAAGGAGTTGGACTGGACTTTGAAATTTGAGGACCCGAGAAGACATCCTGTTGATGAGGTAGGCTGCAGTGGATGCGTCACCCAAAAAAACCTTAGTTACGTTAAAGGAAAACATGAGGCAGCGGGTCACCTCGAGAAGGTGACGGGTCTTGCGTTCGACGATCCCATTTTGTTGAGTGTTGACGCAAGAACTGAGATGGGGGATGCCTTTTAGAGGAGAGATAAGAGTCGAAGACGGAAGCAAAGTACTCATTTGCATTATCAGTCTTGAGTGCCTGAATGGAGGTTTGAAATTGTGTTTGGATCATTGAGTAAAATTGATCAAATATGTGACCGACTGCAGATTTATCTTTCATAAAAAATAACCACATTAGTCGAGTGTGATCATCAATAAAAGAGACAAACCGCCGAGTCCCGGTAAGGGTTGTAACACGGGATGAACCCCAGATAACGCTGTGAATGAGTGCAAAGGGCCGGGAATAGGTGTAACCAACACGTGGAAATGACGTGCGAGTGTGTTTGACAAGTTGACAAATTTCACATTGAAAAGAACGAACATCTTTATTGATAAATAAATTTGGAAATAGTTTTGCAAGATACATAAAATTTGGATGGCTGGGATGAAAATGCCATAACATAATCTCGGAATATTTATGGACATTAGAATTGAAGACAAAATGCTGGGTAGACAAATGCCCGCAGTAAAGTCATGATGGTAAAGTACTGTTGATGACGTAGAGACCCGAGCACAACTTAGCATAGTCAATCGTCGTCCCAGAGTCTGCATCCTGAAATTCACACGTGGTAGGAAAAAATTTAGCAATACATCTCAGATCACTAGTCAACTTTCCGATGGATATTAAATTACAATTTAAAGTAGGAACATGAAGCACAGATCAGAGTAGAATGTTTTGGGTGAAGCGCACTGAGCCAAAAGACATTGCCCGTCATGTGATGAGAAGCGCCGAAATCGATGATCCACTGACTGAGGGATCCTTGATTGACTGTGAAGGCGTAGAACGCCGGTGATGGGGTCGAGAACAACCAGATCAGATGGTTTGCCAATCAGTTTATGCAGCAAATCGAGTTGCTCTTTGTTGAATGGACTGGGTGCTGGTGCAGGAAGGTCATCAGTAGCGACTGCACTGTTGGCACATGGAACGCGATCAGAATGAGGCTTCCAATCGGTTGACTTTCCCTGTCAGACTGAGGCTTCCAATAGGTTGACTTTCCATGAAGCACCCAACACTAGTCTTTATTATGACCCAATTTGCCGCATTGGTCGCACCAGGGACGACCCTTACTTTATGGGTTGTCGCTGTGTCGAGGCGAAGGAACCCGAGCTGCAAGGGCGGAGGCGAAAATGAAGAGATTGGGTGAGGTGGAGATAGACCCAAGCATGACTTTCTGGAGGCTTTCTTCGAGGCGAACCTCGGAGAAGGCCTCGCGAATGCTCAGTAGTGGTTTGAAGCCTAATACTCGAGAGCGGACATGATCTCGAGAGTTGTTGAGACCGAGAAGGAATTTGAATATCCTTTTTTGCTCAATGATCTAATGATATAAGTTGGAGTCCGGAGTGCATGACCAGACATGAACTTCATACATATCAACATGTTGCCAGTAACGTGAGAGGGCATTAAAATACTGAGTCACAGATTGATCACCTTGGCGAAGATCGTGGCGGATTGACTCGATCTCGAAGAGCTTGGATGTATTATTTGAGTGAGAGTATGTCTCTCGAGCAGCATCCCAAATACTCTTGGTCGTGCCGTAGAGAAGAAACTTTTTGCCGATGTCGTTGGTTGTGGAATTGATTAACCATGACATGACCATGTGGTTTTCTGCATTCCATGTTCGAAATTTTTGATCATCCTTGGTCGGAGCGACGACATCACCGGTGATAAAGTCGTCCTTGCCTCTGCTGCAGATAAACATCATGAAGGATAGAGACCACTGGAGGTATTTTAGCCGTTGAGTTTGTGGCCAGTGATGAGGGAGGAAGTGCCATCAATTCTGGTTGGAACAAGGGCAAATGAGGCGGAGGATATTTCTCGGGAGGAAGAGAAAGAAGTCGTCATACTAAAAAAGATTGGTATGACTCTGATACCATGAAAAGATATAAGAGGACTTGATTTTATTAATGAAAAGAGGGGTATAAATACTCATTGCAAAACTTATTGGTAGCAAGACTTACTGGTAAAGAAAACAATAAAAACAAAATACAGTAGAAAGTAAAATGAATAATAACAAAATATAAGAGACAACTAATCTCCCTAATTAAAGAGATAAATAAATAGAGATTCTCAAGATCCCTCATATAATTTATAACTCTCTAAATATAGAGTTATAACAAATATGAAATATAATTATTAGTATTTTCGAGATCTTTCAACAAAATAAAAGGACAAAAGAAACTACATGTAGAAAAAAAACCATCATGATAGTCATTAATGACTGGAGCAATTTGAGAAAAAAGTTTTGGGGTTGTCTACATAAATACAACTTTTTTTTTCATTTGAAGAGTTTGTAAATCATTGAGATAAGAAGCATTTTTATCAGTTGACAGAGTTAGAACTATCATGCTCATTTTATAAGCTGAATCATTCTTGTGATGCCAGACTCCTAATATCCTGATCGTTGAATATAAAAGAATCAGCAAGAGTTAATGAGAGAAAAAAAGAGATGAATGAGTGCCACTAAACAAGAGAGGCAAGAGGTAGAGAGAGAGATAGCTAGGAGAAAAGCTCAGATTTGATCCCTACCTGAATTCTATACACTACTTACAATTATAAGAGTATTAAAAATGACAAAACTACCCTTGAATAAGAAAAAGGAATACCAGAGTAACGCATGATACTTGAAAGAAAAGTAGTAGAATGACAGCCTAAACTAAATAACACAAATTCATGAAACTCGTGATAAAGGACTTTGGTAAGCTTCATGTATTGCATCAACTCCTTCAGGCTGCAAAGAACTCTAGACTAACAAGTTAAAATACTACCGGAAGAACTTGAGCATATTAATTGCATTGCAAATCTACTGAAATATATTCCGAACAAGACAGATGAATACAAAATTACACCCAGAAGAGGAGGAGGTGGCAAATAGCTATCTGGTGGGGGAAGAGGAAGGAGAAGAATAAAACCATCATCAGAAAGATCAGTACAAGGCCCTCTTCATCAAACCTCAAGAAAAGTAGTATTTTCTTGTTTTCAAATACATTTGCAGATATCAGTAAAGTTAAATCCGCATTTTGCTGTCTACAACATGAAATCGCCCTAAAATGAGTAAAAAACAAACAAAATAAATAAATGAAAAACAAAGAGTATTTACTTGTTTGGAAGATCACTGCAAAATGGAAGAAGAGAAAATAATGAAATTTTTTATGAAATAGAAATAGGCTGAAAGGTTTGTTTTATTAAAATTTCTGCAGCAAAAAAATGGAGAATTTCAATACATACCACCCAATTCTTATACATTTGCATATCTAACACCTAAAATTTATTTTTTTACATTTATACCATCCAAATATTTCATATCTCACATCAAAATACCACCATTTTAACTTTTAAAAGTGAAATATGCCTTTCCATGCATTGGCAAGGTGGTATGAATGTAAAAATTGAAGTATAGGTGTTAGATATGTAAGTACTATAGGTGTTAGATATGTATAGGTGTTAGATATGTAAGTTACATAGGAGTTGAGTGTTGTTTATGTAAATCTTCTAAGGAAAATAAAAAAAAGGATTAATTAATGGTCATGGCTTAGAAGAATGGCTGTGTAGACAAGAACAAATGAAGGGGAAGGGAATTTGAGAGAAGAAGCTCAAGTATTAGATGCTAGGATGCACAATTTTGGATTAGAAGAAGAGGAAAAACAAAGGAAGCCACATGGAAACATTATAAAATTTTGGTTTGGTTGGACCTATTGCAGATTGATTAAGTTGAACTAGTCAAGTTTAGCTTGCCCAATGAGATGGGTGGGTTCCAAGTTTGAATTCAACAGTACATCAAGATATAAGATTAAAATAGCTAAATCGAAAAAAGGACTTAAAAAATGATTGGGTAAAATTTAATTCAATCTTCACTTTTCAATTAAAAATTAAATTCCAACCAAGGGTCCGTTTGGTTCAGTGGTAGGATTGCGGTGCGGGGGCAAACCTCGGTTCACGGCAGTTTGGTTGGGCGCCCGAGTGCGATAGGATGCCATTTTGGCGGTTGGCGGAACACGGACCGTGGATCGAACCCCGCGGCCCGCGTTCGAGCAATGGATTATTACGGCTTACACTTCGGCGCACGCCGAATCCCTTGCGCTCCTACTCCCTGTCGCTCCACGAAGGAGAAGCATTCCCCTTTTTTTTCCGTCATCTTTGACCTATTCTGCTGTTCGCCCAAAACTTTACGCACTTCTTTCTTCTAGTCGCGACTAGAGCTAGCTGGGAAGGCCATGACGGGATCGCGGCATGCGATGATCATCAATACTCCCATCTTTTTCCTCTTTCCCCTTTCCGCTCTGCTCCTACCTGAAACCATTCAGGAATGTAGCTCTCGTCTTTCTCGAAGACAAAACGGAGAAGAAACGGGATTTAAGATTTTTTAGGATTTGCTGTCATTTTTACTGTTTGGCAGTATTTAGTTTAAATACTGCTTCAATTCTACAGAAGTTATGTTATCAAATGCCACTGTAATTGTTAAATTGTGCAAAATCATTGTTGAATCCAAATATATAATAAATATGTTTAATTTGAATATATAATAAATATAATCAAGAATTTAGTTTATTTACATGATTAATTTGAAAAATATCCCATCATGATTTTTTTAACCCTCAAAGATTGGTTTTCATCTTGTTATTGTTGAAGTATCTTTTTATGAAAGATTTATATTGATTTTTATAGATTGCTTATTATATTGTTTTTCTCCAAGAAGATGATATTTCTCTTATAAATTTAAGTGTTGCTTGTATATTATATATAATATTGACGATTAATACAAAAATTTGTTTTTAATTTATGATCTCAAATCTAATATGATTATAAGACTGATATATTGCCGAAAGAGATCACGAATTGATAGCATCATTGGAGGACAGTTTAAAACGAGACATAAATTGCCTTCATTTTAAAAATACTATCATCATTATTTTACTTGTAATTTTATTAGTATTTTTTATTTTTCTTTAGCACTTTCAGTACTCACTGTTAAGTGAGTTGTGTGTCTGAACTTTTGTTCTGTTTTGAAATAAATTTCTGCTTTTAAAGTATCAAATATGTCGCTGTCACAACTCTGTTTTAAACAACTTTACTAAACAGGGGCAGAATGAAATTTTTTTTCAGAAATAGCTGCCCCACAGTTATTTTTACACAGCTGCAACAAACAGACAGCCGGCTTCCCCGCAGCAGCTTCCCCGAGCCACTCAGCGAGCAACTCAGCTGTAGCTGAAAACTGAGAAGTTGTAGCTGCCCCAAACAGACCCAAAATGACTGCTTTGTGGTTAAGAAAAGGCTTTGAAAGATTCAATGGTTCTTGAGCAATTTGTGGGTGAATCTGAGTAGGAATTTTACAATTCAAAAAATGTTTAAATCATAGATAGAAAACTGACATTCTACAATGTGGCAATGCAGAAAAAATAGAAGAACTCAGAAATTTGAGATGACAAATAAGAAGAAAATGCAGGAAAATAAAAGGGATTGCACTGTGGCAATGCAGAAACAATAAAAAGATTCAAAATGAGACAAAAAAAAAAAGAAGTAAATGCAGGGAGGAACAAAGATCGCAGAGGAGAAAACTGACCAGTTTCGCTTTGATACTGATACCAACTGACGAAGATAAGATAGTGAATGGGAGACAATAGTGGACTTATAAAATTTTGATTATTGAAAATGAGAGAATATATAGCCAAGCACAGCAGGGAACACAGGGAACAAGGAAAGAAGATATTGAGAAAAATAGATGAATGAATGTCTCAAAAAAAAAAGGCAAGATATAGAAGGCGGAAAAAAAATCTCATTGCCAGAATAATCAGAGAGAGATATTGATTACCAAAAAGCATGCCAAAAAGAGGCAACATTCTATTCCCAACACAGTCATCAAAATTATATGACCCTAGGCACTATTTATAATAATTGGTGTTATTCAAGACATCAAATAAAGCTAGAACAAATAGAAAAATACCAAATTTGTCCTAAAGGACAAAAAAACACTTTAACCATGAATAGCTAACTTAAATACAAATAAAGACCATTACATGATCAATTAAATAATGCTGAAAAACAGAAAGGTGCATTACTAAAAACTGAAATAAAAGAATTGCACTATAACATATTCACCTTAATTTATTAAAATCAACTTCTTCCTATGTTTGAAATTTTCAACATTAAAAATTTGTTTGTTGATTCATATAATTTCCATTTACTATTGATGCAAAAAGACCAATGATCTAGTGTTTCTTAACGTAAATCTAAGATGAGGTGCACAAAATCATGCAGGCAAGGTCAAATTTGTTCACATACTCTTAATTCAGATGAGAATTAATTTCTTTCCATGAAAACTAAAAAACATACAAAATATAACTCGAAGGACAATTAATGAGCATTTAATTTGAAATTTATAAGAAATTTCATATTATAAAAGCCACAATTTGATTAAGATTCACACCCCAATAAAAAAATAAGTCTTACTTCACAAACCAATCACAAAAATTGTCGAAATAACAAAAAATAAATTCATCTAACCAAAAATTCAGCCCTCAAGTCAATAAAAGATCAATTTCCCCAGAAGTTGGAAATATATAATTGCACTTACTCAGAGAATTCACATCCAACCAATACTCAAATTTTAAGGCAAAATTAAGGCAAAATTAAAACTGCATCAAGCCAAAATTGAATTTGCATGCCTTAACAATGCAATATTAAAATCCCCAATTTAAAAATTGTCAAATCCTGAATTTTGATACAATACCTGACAACACGTGTTATTGATAACTCAAAAATGCAATGAAAAAATAGATTCTCTTCATCGTGAAATGACAATGTAATAAAAAAAATTTAACGCAATACACACAAGTCGATAAGAATATAGATCCATACTCAAACATGTCACAAGGAGCAGCAGCAAACCTGAATAGTCCCATTTCAAAGAACCAATAACAATAGCAAATAACCAATTGAACCAATAAAATTATCTAACAAAAGAGACAATAATGAACCAATCAAGCCAGCATATATAGTGCACAACATAACTCGTAATTATTGGGATCATCATCATAGGCATGTTTATACAAATAAACTAAAGTTTAAATAAGATCTCAATTCATACAATTTGTGTTGCCAATGAGTAAAAACTTTAAACATTTTATCAAATATGCTTGACCTAAAAAACTCAACTCCAACAATTTTAATGTTTGACATTCAACAAGCAAATCTAAACATAATTGTTGCAGTTTCTATAACTAAATACAAATATCATCACATATAAGTCTTATCATACCAATGCCTTAAATACCTCTAACATCCACCATCTGCAGCAAGCATAACCTTTTCATTCAATGTTGCTTAAGAATTAGATGGGTAAGACTAGCTAGTTGGATGTGAATTCTAATAGAGAGATTAAATAGAGAACAATCCAAAGTATTAGACATCGATTCATGAAATAAAGACAGATAAAATGCATTGGAGACTTGAATAATACCAAAACTTACAAGAACTGTCAACTTTAAATTTTCGTCATAATCCATTGAATGAAATTATATTAGCTCACTTTTCTACCAATCAATCATTAAAAGATCTTTTGGAAACTCTTTACAATTTCAATGGGTCATTGCTTACCATCAGGTTAAAATTTACCTCTGCTCCGCATAGAAAATAAAACCTACCTACAAACTCTTGAAAGCAAGCACGGAAGTTGCAATGGAACCTCATTGGTGATGAAAGGTAACACTTCCCCATAACCCTCTTTTCTGAAACCTTATGATATGAGCCAGCTAGAAGACATTGCTACTATAAAGAAGAAGAAGATAAAGGAGAAATAGACTAATAATCATTTTTATATCCTACTCTGTTGATTACAGGTATATTTATAAAGAGTGGAGTGGCATACTTGTAAATAGCCATAGGGTTTCAAAGGTCATTACACAGGTAAGTAAATAAATATAAAAGCATTACATAGTGATAACCCTATCTATCTTTGCAGGACGGGAGATGGAGCAAGGAGGGAGCAAAAGTCGTGATAATCTGGCGCAGAGGAGCAAGGATATAAGCGGGAGCCATGATGATCTTTACATGTTTACTGACGAGTCTTCACACCCCATGTCAAGTTGGGCATCCTTTGTAGTAATGGTCAATTTGCGAGTAAGTTTAATATGCTTCTTAGGATTTAGGGCTTTTGTATATATATCAACAGGTTAGTTTTGAGCCATGATATGATATAAAGTAATGTTGTCGTGTCTGATATGATCACTAATGAAGTGTTGATCGACTTCTATATGTTTAGTTCTGACATGAAAAATTGGATTATGCGCGAGAGCTATGGCGGAGGTACTGTCACTGTAGATCAGAACTGGTGAAGATGGAGTCTCTGTGAACTCTTGTAATAATCGTTGTAGCCATAAAACTTCCAAAGTAGAAGTAACCAAGGCGCGATATTCTGCCTCGGTTGATGATCTGTCCATTGTTTGTTACGTTTTGGAAGACCGTGAAATGAGTTTGTGACCAATGTAAACACAAAATCCTGTTATTGATTTTCTATGTTGACTATTACTTGCCAAATCTGCATCTATATAGGAAGACAGAGAAAGAGAGCCAGAAATGATAGGCAACCCATAGTGGGGTGTGTCTTTAAGATAACGAAGAAGTTTATTAAGTGAAGGTGATATGTGCTTGGTTCATGCATAAATTGATTAAAAAAATTTACACTAAATGTGATTTCAGGTCGTGTTACGGTTAAGTAGTGTAAAAATTCTCAAAATTTCCCCGAAATGACCAAAATGCCCCCCCGGGACAAAATTTCTCAAATTTCCAAAAAAAAAAAAATTCTGAAAATTCCCTAAAATTCACAGAATCTTCCGACACCCCACAATTTCATGAAATTGAACTTCTTTTGTTTTCGATCGATGACGAGTCGGAATTTTGAGTTGAATCGGATTCAACGTTTTTTGGCCTACTTTGAACGAAGTTGCCCGAACGACCTCGGATTTCGAAACAGACCACGCCGTTGCGTCCGGAACATCGAAAATAGTAGGAATCAATATAAAATTTGCTATAGTTTGATGCGCAACGAAAACGACTCAAAATCGGCACAAATTTGAATAAAAAAAATTACATTTTTGCCACCCAAATCTTAATCTAACTCCCCCAAATAAAAAAAAACAAAATGCACGCCTCCCTCTCTTTCTCACGCGCGACCTAGCCGAAACCTGCGACTTTTCTTCCTCTCCCATGGCCGAATCTCCTCCATACCCCTCTCCTCCCACTTGCTCACGCCTCCTCCCCCCACTTCGTTCGCATGCCCGACAATCCTCCCCATCGCAATCCCTTATCCTCTCCGCATGTCTTCTCGAGCCGCAAAGGAAGATCTTTGATCTCGCTTCCATACGTGACCTAGCGACAGGTCGGTTGCTTCTTCCTCTCGAGCCCCATGCGGCCGCAGCCGTTTCTCTCCTTTATCGCGACCCTTATCTACTGCAGAATTGCTCTATCGCGATCTTTATCTCTTGCAGTGTCGCACGCGGACAGAAGCTCCATGTCTACCTCGCGAAGGCTTTCCGGATCTCCTCCCCCTTTGCTATAAAAAACCCCATTTGGGGAGTTCCTGAGGGTGGGCCGAAAATTTTGGGAGAGGGGGAGGTGCTGCTTTTTTTTCTCTTCTGGTTGGTTTATCTTGTGTGTGTGCTTGAGATCTTTTGGAAATGCTGGAGTTGAAATTCAGGTGACATTTTGAGCAAGGTTAGCTTCTATTTTTGATTTTAATGGTGAAGAATATATTTCATGTTCACTTTAGCTGGATATGGGCTGAGGTTTAATCCCTCATTTTGCTCCAACTGATGGATACAGGTTATGTCATTCTTGTGTGTTTACATAGCTAATCTTCTTTTTTCTCTAAGTATTAGTTAATTTGCTTAAAAAAAAAATGGCAAGTATTATCAATGCTTCATGGTTGAAAGGTTATGAGTACCAACACCAAAAGTCAGATTTTCCTTTTTGAGCCAGACAAACTTGATGGAAGCTTGTGTTTATCTTGTTTTAAGGCACGCATGCTACTTGCTTCTTTTGTATTTACAAATTAAGCATCTAAGCTATGCTCTTGACATTTACACCACCTAATACTTAAGTGTTTATACAACTTGTCCCTGGACTCATATTTACACACCTACCTCTCAATCTCTCGTATATTTACATATCTAACATCTAGAATCGTTCCAATTACTTGCTTTGGGAGGCTATAGCATTTCTTTTAGCACAGTTTACATATATACCACGCAATTCTTAAGCGGTTACCTATGTAACACACGGTGCCTTATTTTTTTTTTTTGAAAATCTGAAAGGTTTACTTGTCAATTTACAATATTTGGAGGGTCTCGGTGCTTTGTTCTTTTTGAAAATCTGAAAGTTTATTTGTCAATTTGCAAAACCTGAAGTTCAACACAAATTTATTTACATATCGAGCCCCTGAATTTTTTGTTTTACATTTATACTACCTAAATCGTTCATAAAGAACACCCAAGTCCTATTTGTTTACATATCCACCACTTGAGTTTGAGTACACATGCAGAATTTGCAGAATCTTAGGTGTATGTGAGCGGATTTTTGGTAGACCTGTACATACTTTTGCTTAGTTTCAGATTTGCAATGGACATACCTATTTGTTTGCTTGAGATAAATGCATACATGAGCTGACTTTTGTTCCCCCTCAAGTGCTTATATACACTATATCTAATTTCCTAGCTGCTGAAGTGGTTCATATGCCACTATTCATGTCTAGAATAATTAGCATATGTTACACGATACTTCGGAGATTTATAATTTGCTGAGTTTGGGCCTTGGTGCGTGGATTGGTAGTCTTGTAGTTTGCTAATTGGACTATTGTTACATGGTATGCACGTGTAAGGTAGCAGATATGCATGAAATGGAGCTGGGATGTTGCAAGGATCAACAAATATGTATAGCATTTCTCATCTTGAATTGTTCCAATCATTTGCCTTGGGAGGCTCATTTGCGAAAATTGAGATGTTTGGTTGCATTTTGAACATCGGGAAAGGTTTATTCATCATTTAGAGGACTTTGGTGGCCTCTTCGTGAAAATTTGAAATCGTCGACTGGCTGTCCCTTTGCTGCCCTATCTGAAACTTGCTATTTGGGACCTCTGTTACGTAGCTTGGTTACTCCCTTGCTACCTTACCCGAAACCTGCTATGTGGTATTCCGCCTATGTAGTTTTGTTACTCCCTTGCTGCCTTAGCCGAAATTTGTTAGTGGACTATCTCTGGTTTTGTGTCGGGGAATTGCTCCATTATTTCCCTTTTACTAGCCACCTTTCTTTTTGCGAGAAAGAATCAAGCGGCGTGTCCCTTTGCTCGGTACTTTAGGAAGAATGAATTGCCTATTGCTTTAGGTTGATTGATGTGTGATATGGGAGATTTGAATGTGACAATTTTTTTATGGTGGCTAAATATTAATTTTGGGATCCTTATACATTGAGATTAGGGCTACGGTTTTTGAAACTTTATTCGTGGCTTGCTTGAGCTGAAGTTGGGAAACTTGAGAGTTTTCTTTGATTTAATTTTCAAAAAATCGAATTTTAGAATTTTGGAAGTTTTCTTTATTATTAAAATTAAAAGTGGTGACATTGAAGATGCATTGGTTAGCTTTAACATGTGATATTTAAGTCGCTCTTTTTAAGATTGTTTTGTAGCCTTTTCACTACGGATTCAAGGGGGTTTTTTTCTTTTTTTTGGGCTACATTTGTGGGCTATGATTGTGGTCATTGCATAAGTTCAATTTCTTTATCGCTTTGACTTGCTCGAAGTATAATTTGGAAGGGATATTCTTCTTGGGTAGATCCATTTATAAAATTTGAGAAAATAATATCCTTTTTCTTGGATTGATTCAAGTATTTTAGGTCCTTCTTTTCAGGTCTTTTCGCCATAGATTTTGAGGGCTGATTCACCATTTGTCTTTTCGATCTTTTAGATGGATCAGTTCTTCCTCTCTCTCTTCCTTGCCTTCAGTCCTTTGTTTCTCCTTGCTTCTTGGCCTACGTCACGTGCTTATGTAGGACGCATATGTGTGCACGTATAGCACTCTTGCTATATGTGGGGTCATCAAGCAAGGTTGTAAGTGGAGTGTGTGAGGTTAAGGACGGTGATAAAATTGCATTATAGAGAATCGGGTCCCTTAGAATAAATGATTTTATTTTTCTTAAATAAATGGTAAATTCTATTTGATTTAATAAAAAATAATATCTCACAACATAAATTTTCTTGTGTTAATAAAGAATAAATTTTATTTTTAACTCAAATTTAACCCGCTTGTGGATCAAATCATTTAAAAAAATATTATATATATATATATATATATTTGAAAAATACAAAAAAAACACCCACAATAAAAAAAAACAT
>NW_018164538.1:873265-878402 GCF_001263595.1 Phalaenopsis equestris
TTTAAGCCCTAACTCGTTCTAGGTTCCGAGGTTGTCGTCCGATACGACATAAATCCTCATATCTTTCAGGCGATTCGTGTGACCGTGTCACGCAAATATAAGCCTAATTAAATAAAATTGGCAGAATGAAACACTCAAATAATTTCTCCTTGAAATTGAAGTCAAACCATAGGATAGACTGAGAAGTCACCGAGGTTTGCCTCCGGATCTATGACCTCCCCTAGTTCTCCCTCATTTGGATTCCTCAAGAATATTCTGAATTTGAGTCTTTCCCATTTGACACTCTTTGGTCCGATTTCGTTGAAAAGTTCTATCATTTTGACCTCTTTGAAGATAATATTCCCTGATTTTTATCGAGAGTTTTCTTAAGTGGCTTCCGTAATTTAAGGTGTAATTAACTACAGGGGTTTGCCCTTATAGGGAACTTTTTCGAACCCAGCTTAATATAAACCCTATTTAATTCTTTGTATTAAATAGAGGAACTTGTCGGCAAATAAAATGGTTTTTCGCAGACCAAACAAATGTCATATATTTCTTAGTTTATTTGATCGAGTCTCATCCTCAAGTCTTATGTTTATCCCTTGGGATAGATACAAGATTTGAGGTAGACCTCTCTTTCATTTAAATTGTGAAAAGTATGAGGTCAGTTTGATTTCATATTTTTCTTAAAACTTATATATATATGTAAATTAAACGTCCTTTCGAAGCGGACAACGGAATTTCGATTCCGGCGATCGACAACTTCTTACAGGCAACTCGTCCCAACTTTTAAGTGCCGACAATGAGCAAGGATATAAGCGGGAGCCATGATGGTCTTTACAGGTTTATTGACGAGTCTTCACACCCCATGTCAAGTTGGGCATCCTTTGTAGTAATGGTCAATTTGCGAGTAAGTTTAATATGCTTCTTAGGATTTAGGGCTTTTGTATATATATCAACAGGTTAGTTTTGAGCCATGATATGATATAAAGTAATGTTGTCGTGTCTGATATGATCTCTAATGAAGTGTTGATTGACTTCTATATGTTTAGTTCTGGCATGAAAAATTGGATTATGCGCGAGAGCTATGGCGAAGGTACTGTCACTGTAGATCAGAACTGGTAAAGATGGATTCTCTGTGAACTCTTGTAATAATCGTTGTAGCCATAAAACTTCTTAAGTAGTGGTAGCCAAGGCGCGATGTTCTGCCTCGGTTGATGAACTGACAATTGTTTGTCACTTTTTGGAAGACCATGAAATGAGGTTGTCACCAAGGTAACACAGAATCCTATTACTAATTTTCTATCTTGACTATTACTTGCCTAATCTGCATTTGTATAGGCAGACATAGAAAGAGAGCCAGAAAGGATGGGCAACCCATAGTGGGGGAGTGCCCTTAAGATAACGAAGAAGTCTATTAAGTAAGTGGAAGGTGATTTGTGCTGGTGACTAAAAAAAATTACACTAAACGTGAAAGTGAAGGTGATCTGTGCTGGTGACTAAAAAAAATTACACTAAACGTGATGTCAGGTTGTGTTACGGTTAAGTATTGTAAAGCACCAATGAAATGCTTATAGCGGTGTGGATTGGTGAGAGGAGTGGTATTTTTTATATTTTGCAAGGTCGAATGGATAACAATGTTAAAACCGTTTTTTATTTCATCATTCCAACTTCGTTTAATAATTCAAATAGATAATTACTTTGATGCAGAAAACATCCTTTGAAATTCTTTTCTATTTGAACGCCTAAAAATGTGATAAATGGCCAAGTTGCTTTAAGTTGAATTGTAGTGCAAGTGTTTTTATTAAATTGTGAACGACAGTGGATCATTTACTTGTTATTAATATATCGTCAACATATATTAACAAGTAGATTTTAATGTTGTGATGATAAATGAGTAGTGAATGGTCGGATGTGCCTAATTTAAAGTTTTAAGTTTATAAATAATTGCAAAATATTGAATACCACTGTCGTGGTGCCTGTTTTAAACCATAAAGTGCTTTGTTGAGTTTACATGCATGGTGCGGGTGCTGACTGACTTGAAAACCAAAAGGTTGACTCATATATATAAATCTTCAAGCTTGTCATGGAGAAAAGCATAGGAAAAATCTAATTCTTGTATATCCCAGTTTTTAGTAATGACAAAAGTAATTAACATGCAAATAGTGGAATGCTTTGCAACGAGACTAAAGGTTTCATGAAAATCAATACCTAGTTGCTACTTGAAACCTCGGGCCACCAAGCATGCTTTGTACCTGGCAATTGTGCCATCTACATTTTGGTTAAGTCGAAAAGTCCATTTGTATCCTAACATATTTTGGTTTGGATGAGGTGGAACGAGCGTCCAAGTTCCTTGCTGTTGTAAGGCAAGAAACTCATCGAACATAGTCTTGCGCCATTGAGGGTGTTCTAGGGCTTATTTAAATGTGATGAGGTGGTTGGCTTGAGTATAATGTACAAGTGAGAATATATTCGTGGGTTTTATGTTACTAGTTTGGGTGCGGATAATCATGGGATGGGTCTTACAGGGAGGAGGAGGTGGGTTGGAAGGAGTGGTATGGTTATGAGTGTCGAGTTGTGGGGAGTCAGTAAGGGAGTCTAACGGTGGGAATAATGACATGAGCTATTTCAGGCTGTTGAGTTGAAGGTAAAATATTTGGAGAAGAAATGGGTGGGTTGGGATGAGTAATAGTAGAGGTTGGAATGAGGAATGAGGAATGAGGAACGAAGTGGAACTGAGGGAGGATGCCATGGGCTGTGAGAGGATTTCTTTTTGAAAAGAAAGTAAGATTTTTTGGTAGTATAATTGTAAGGTATGTGATATGTATTCAGTGCCACAATCAGATGCATTCTTTTGTAATATCATAACATTGGTAACCCTTGTGATGGTGGTTGTAGCCTTGAAGTTATGATATTCTTGGGAATGCTTGTGAAGTACTTGAAAAGGAGAGATGTTTTAAGTGTTGTGAGAAGGCATCTTGTTAATTAAATAAACAATAGTATGAACTGCTGCCAGCCAAAATTTAGGATGTAACGAAGCAGTATTAAGTAAGGTTCGGGTTGTTTCAATTATGTGTATGTTTTTGTGTACAACAATACCGTTTTGTTATGGTGTAGAATGACGGTTGAATTGTTGTTTTATGCCATTTTTTTGGAAGTATAATTGTAAGGTATGTGATATGTATTCAGTGCCACAATCAGATCATAAAATTTTTACACTACAATTGTACTAATTTTTAATATATTTGGGTAAGTTAATAAAAAAGAAAGGTACTTCAAACTCGGAATATAATGGAAAGCACCAACAAAATCAAGAATAATCATCAATAAATGTTACAAAATACTTGCAACCATCTAGGGGTGGCTAGAGAAAGGTCCCCAGTGACTAGTACGAATCAATTTGAAAACGTTATATTTGGTATGACCGATAGAAAAGAATTGTTTGTGACACTTAATACGTTTACATTCATTATAATGTTGACTGGTTTTATTAATTTAAAGTTGGTGGCGCTGTCTTGTTATCATATCAAGCACCCTAGAATGATGATATCCTAATCTGCTGTGTCATAGAGTGGAAGAAGTGCTAGCAGTGAAGTCTGCAAGTGGATAGAGCCCTTTATAAGTTCGTCCCCTGAGAAGTGGCTTCTTTGTAGTTAGATCCTATATGAGAAAACCAGTGGGATGAAAAATAATAGAACTGTTGTTGTCTTAAGCTAATTTTGAGACATATATAAGGTTGTTAGATATATTAGGGACCAAAAAGAGGAGATAAATGAAGCTTACTGTCCGAGGTTGGCAAGATGCCATTTCCTGTATGAGAAATGTCAGTTGCCTGCCATTGCCTACCACAACCTGTTCTGACCGGTTGTGAGGTGTGGGATGTTGAAGATTGTTGAGGTATGGTATGAGATGTGTTGTAGCACCCGTGTCCAGGATCCAGTCTTGACTTTTGGAGTTTGTAGTGGTTTGTAGAGCTGTTGTGGTGGATTGAGGGGCAGGTTTGTACTGAAGGTTGGTGCGATGCAAACAGGAATCAACTGTACGCCTTCTCTTGTAGCAAAATTGACAAGCAATGGGAGATTTGCATTGTTGGGTAGGATTAGGACTAGAAGGTTTGGCGGTAGGTTAATTCTTGGGGTTGAATCTTGATCTGGAGTTAGTGTTTTTATTGGTGAAAGAAAGAAGGGCAGAGGCCTGGTTTTGTTTTAAAGATTCATCGGTGAGGTTGCTTTCCTCAGCGTGTAGGAGAGTGTATAATTCTTCAAGTGTAATTGGTGTGGGCTGAACACGGATAGCAGCCTTTATTCCTTGGTAGGATGGAGGTAAGCCTTTAAGAATATAGAGGATAAT
Source organism: Phalaenopsis equestris (assembly GCF_001263595.1). Lineage (NCBI taxonomy): Eukaryota > Viridiplantae > Streptophyta > Magnoliopsida > Asparagales > Orchidaceae > Phalaenopsis > Phalaenopsis equestris. The sequence continues at coordinate 877,595 of NW_018164538.1, forward strand.
ATCCTCTATGTTAACCTTGGAACCAGATGCCGCAATGTTGTCAACAATTTGTTTAATGGATCTGAGATATTGGGTCATTGATTGGGATCCCATTTGAATGTGATGTAACTCATTTTTTAGTTGAATCACTCTAGGTTTGTTTGTAGAGTGAAATCTCCTTTCAAGGGTGATCCATGTGTCAGTCGTGCGATGAAGGTTCATAACATGTAGTAGAATGGATGGGGAGATAGTTGAAAGAAGGGCAGTGGTGAGATTTTGATCTATAAGCTCTCATCGGTTATAGTCAGGATTCAAAAAAAGAGTTTCAATGTGTTCTTGAATGTGTTGTGAGGGAGGAGGAATGTTATTATCGAGAAAAGCACCAAATCCGTTGGCAAGAAAGAGTTTATGAAATTGTACCCTCCATATGGGATAGTTTTCGAAAGTGAGAAGAGTTGTGGTCACGGGCTTGATGTTCTGCATCAAGAATTTAAGGGGAATAGATATTTGAATCTCCTTCATTCTATTGCGAATATCTTGAGATGATTGAATGATATGAGGAGTGGTGGAGAAGGAGGAGGAAGAATTGTTATCCATGGACCTTGGTTGCAGAGGGTCAGGGTCTCTGATACCATATAAAGAAGAAGATGATAAAGGGAAAATAGATTAATAATCTTTTTCACATTTTACTCTGCCGATTACACGTATATTTATAAACAGTGGAGTGACGTACTTGTAAATAGCCACAGTGTTACAACGGTCATGACATAGGCAAGTAAATAAATATAAAAGTGTTACATAGTGATAACCCTATCTATCTTTGCAGGAC
>NW_018164538.1:878502-884423 GCF_001263595.1 Phalaenopsis equestris
TCATTCCAGAATCACTGAGTATTTGTTTTAGACCGCTTTCTACCTGTTTTACTATTCAGACCACCATCATAGTTCTGTTTGAGAAACAGTTTTCTTGTTGTTTTTTAGAAATTTATGTGGTTAAAAACTTTTTTTTTCTTAACTTGAGCTGTTAATATTCATTAACTATCAGAAAGCTGTGGTCTAACTTAAAATAAAATTGATTTTTGAAAAACAATTTCTTCTGCAATAACTTCACAACTGCTTCATCAAACAACCACAACTACCCCCAAACAAACTTTAAATATCTGCCTAAACTTATAAATAAAATATCCGAGCAATAAAAATTAGAAGTTCGACATTAGTTATTGGAATTGGCATCTTATAAGAAAGTTATGTGTTTTATATGTAAATACGTAGGAATTGAGCGGTACGCATGTAAATCTTCCTTTAGATTTTCGTAAATATAATTTATGGCATTGTTTTATATTTCTATTTATTTGAAGAAAGAAATTTGATGATTTTAAAGCTTAATCACCTTTGCAAATATAGTCATATAATTATGTCTTATCAAATATATAATTTTAATGGAAGATTAACTGACATACCGCACATTTCCTATGCATTTATATATCCTAACACCCAAATTTCAATTTTTACATTTATGCCACAGATGCTAAAAAAAATGTAATTCGCTTTTTAAAATTTAATGATAGTGATATTTTGATTTGATATGAAGCATTTGAGCTCTCCATTAATGCTATTTGCCGAGTGTCTTGCCAAGTGTCATTAAGCACAGAGTGTCTTGCCCGATTTGATATTTTAAAATTTATATATCCTACCAAGTGTCTTGCCAAGCTCTCCATTAATGCTATTTGCCGAATTGATGGCATCACTAATGAAACAAATGTTTGTATTATTTAAGAGCCGCCTGACATTCATGTCTCTATCTTCTCACGTAGACATTATGGACGAGTCTTATATCGTACGTTCTATTTTTAGTTGTCTCCTTTTTCTCCCCCTGTCGGTGGGGGCAAAAGGAGGGACCAAGGGGAATAGGAAAATAAATTCAGGCACCTCCCAATTTTGAGAGAAAGAGAGGAGGGATCTCTTACTATCTCTTCTCGCGTCCTATCTCTTATTAGAGGTATAAAATTGAGGTTTGGGGAAGGGAATTCTACCCCCATTCTTTCCTTTTTTTTTTTTTTTTAATACACATCCTAAAATAAGATCTCTCCCAGGTTGTATGAGTTCACGAATAATACGAAACCTTACATCATAGAAGAATTCAATAATACATTTTCATGTATAAGTAAGATGACATATATGTAAAAGTTGAAGTTTAGGTGTTAGATATATAAATATATAAGAACTGAGTGGTATGTATATAAATCTTCCATATATCAATCTGACGTATATCATTTGATGCCTTTCAATTAAAAAATCAACAAAGTTTACCCTCAACTCTTCGCAAAATTTCGAATTTCTTTTCAGCTCCAATTCCTCATGGTTCTCATAAACAAAAATTCTAAAAAAAAGATTTACATACTCACCACTCAATTCCTATGTATTTACATATCTAACACCTAAATCTCAATTTTTACATACATGTCACTTTACGTATGCATGAAGAGTTGTATTTCACTTTTTAAAAGTTGTGATATGAAAGATTTGGGTGGTATAAATGTAAGAAGTTTAGGTGTTAGATATGTAAATCCATAAGAATTGGGTGGTATGCATGCAAATGCCCCTAAAGAGAAACGAGAATAATTGATAATATTCTTCTTTTTTTTTGGCTACCGACACTAAAATAAGGGAACCTACTTAAAACTTTGATTAAGAAGCTCAATTGTCAAATTAGCACATTTTTGGCTTTGATGGAATCTTCTCTCTCCCTATACGTCCATCACATTCTTTAATGATGGGATATGATTAGAATTTTGCAAGCACCGCGCCCTTTCTGTTGATGTAACCTTCATGTAGTCTTATATGCTTCCATGCATCCAGTTGAACTTTCTGTTGGACCTCTTGGATGAATGACAATAGCAACGAAAGCATTGACCATTGACTCGGCAGTGAAACCTTTGAATTGCTAAGCATTCACTTTGATAAATCCCTTTATTTATTGAAATGCAGCTTCTACATTGTCATATGCCATGTTGAACTCTTCTAGTTTGTGATCCCCAATTTTTTATTATCTTTAGATGTTGCCTTTAGGTAAGGAATTACTTGTTAATGCCTTTTGACAGCTTCTGACAGGTCCTAAAATGTCCACAAAATTTGAGCTCTGTATTTCATGCACGCACACATACATGACAACCATACTATTCTTATTTTTTTATCTGAAAGGGACATTTCAGATATCATATTGTTCTAAATAATGTTGCAAATATTTTCTCACTAACATTGCATTGAAATAACTTGTCTTCCAATTATCTTGAAAGTAACTTGGAACTTGAGAGAATTTATACTCAAATGTTCCTCTCAAAATTATGTCAACGGTGTACAGGAGACTAATTTTAAAGAATGGAAGCAAGTGCTGCAAGAAACTTTCAGGTTTTTGAAAGCTGAAGCATCATTTACAAATGCCAGGCCTCTGAGATACAGTTTATTGTTTGATGCCCATCCTTCTTCGCTTCCATATATTGCACGCTTACACAAACGAAGAGTATTGAAGCTTCAAGATGCTTTGTTGACAAGCTATCGGAGAACTGAGGTGTGACATTTTTCTGCGTGTTTAAGTATCCATTTTAATTATTGCATTCATTAAATTATCGTGGTTGTTTGTTTTTAGCATGCGGAATATATGAAATAAAAAGGATTTGTAATGTAATACAGAAAACTATTTGTAACTGAAAATTTATTCTGCTTCTAAGTTGGCATATTGATGAAATCTTGCAGATCAAAATCACAGAGCTTACTCTTGATAGTTATAGAATGATCCAGTGTTTGGAGTGGGAACCCAGTGGATCATTCTACCAAGTGGCTACTACAGAATCGAGTGATAACGGTGGTTGTAGTGATCAAAGTGGTGCTTCTGGGTTGATTGATATCAACCTTTTTGCAGACATGACAGATCCATCTCTGCCCCCAAATCCTCGCAAAGCTGTTATCTATCATCCTTCAGTTTCTCATTTGATGACGGTGAGTGTGGTATTCAAGCTCCTCTCCATTGAATTTTCTGAGTTTTTGTGGTGTTGATTGTGTTAACATTAACTATGCCACCAATGTATCCCACGGAATACAATATGATGCATGCCAGTGCTAGGGATTTAGAGCTTGTGAACTTTGGTCTTCTGGAAGATCAGGGAAAAATATTTATATAGTGGGATGCCTTTTTTGTTATTATACGCTCGCCTATGGATTCTTTGAATTTGATAAATCAAACTATGGGCTGATATTTCCAGGTAATTTCAACGATATGTGAAGAACTCTCTTCCGACAGCATTTTGCTAATATATGTCTCTGCATCAGGTTGTTCATCACTTACCAGTTGCTGTTATAATTTCATTCTTCTAATCACTATTCTGATATTATACTTGATTTACATCTCTGGTTATACTATTTAAGGAAAACCAGATCAGAGCATTCCTTCTGAAAAGAATTCTTCTCATTTAAAGCCCATTTCTCAAGATTCCTATAAGAATGGTGGTTCTGTCCATCAAGCTCCTGTTTATTCCTGGGTAAATTCTAGTGATTACTCCGAAGGTTGTGTATGCCTAGGTTCAAGAGGAAGTGGAGGTATAACTTTGTAGTTGACTGCATAAAATTGAGTTTCTATGCTCTCATTTCCTCAACACAATTGATTTTTTCGTTATGGTATTTTAAATTACTGAAGGAAAAAATGCGTTATGAATTTTATTTTCAATTGAGACTATTGAACAATAATATTTATTTCTATTTTCAGGAGTAAACAATTTATACCCAGACGATTTAATCCCTTTTACACGGAAGCCCCTTTTCATTATTATTGATAGTGAAAATAGCCATTCATTCAAGGCAGGTTTGTCAAAACTTTGTTGCTATTGTCTACGACATTTGCTCATGATATGTTTGTTGCTTGTTTTCATTTTGTCAAAAATAGTTTTCTCATTATACAGAAGCTCCTTTTGATTGCTTAAAGCTGCTTAAACATGCTTTAAAAACAATAAATTAATTGATTCTGTCATTAGTTGAATGTGGTTAGAAATCAATATTAATTTTAAACACCTACAAATGCCACATTTAATGCTCGTCAAATGCAATGATTTCATTTTCTCACACAAAATGAGTGAAAATGAAGTACTCATTTTTGAAAACATTTTTTATATTTGCAAACAACCAAATGAGTTATAACACATTTTCAGATGTCCAAATTCCCAACCTTAAATATAGGGCTTGCGCTAGCATCCCTAGCATTATTTTTGAGTAGTCGTGATTGATTTGAAAATTATCTTGTGTTTTGCTTGCATGATTAGCAAATTATTCAAATTCAATTACTTTCATAAATGATTTTTGTTTTTGATATTGCAGTTAACCCAAATCACAACAAACAAATATTATTATTGGAAAAGCCAATAGACAATTACAACCATGCACAAAAATAGAAAATAACAACAAACAAAATGACACACAAGACTATGGTGGTTATAGGGTGTCGGCGGCTGTAAGGGCATGGACCGGTGGTGACTATATATATATATATATATATGGTTTGCATGTATACAAACTTCATACGTAATAATTTTTCACTACAGAGAGTAAACCACTTAATGAGCACAAGGCCAAAAAATTTATAGAATATATTTTTTTTTTTTCTCTTTTTTTTTTTTTTTTTTTTTTTTTTTTTTTTTTAAGTGGCTGATTTAAGAGTTGAAGCATAAAAAAAATATCACATAAATTCACTCTCATCATAAAAATTTTTAAAAAAATTCAACATGCACTGATACTCTAAATGTAATTTCTCATGTATGTGCATATCTTTTAATGATGTCATCATATCTCTCTAGCCAACACATGTCATTACATCTTGCGTGCGGGTACCAACACATGCCTCTCATATCTTTTTGACAACTGCACATATCATTGTATGTGAAGTCCTTCAATCGTGGTATCTTGATTGAAGTCGAAATACTTAAGTTACCAATACATCAATGCATGAATAGTTGCATTTAATGTTATCATAACAATTAAAATTTGGTGATTATGTCTCCAATACTAAGGCTTTCATGATGATGACTAACATTAATGACAACATTATTCAATAAAAATTTTAAAAAAAATACTTGTGAAGAGGCTGGATGATTAATTGGATACTGATTGAATTATATTTTCTTCAAGACATTAATGATGGATGACCTTAGACATCTCTCCTTTTACTTCTATTCGACTTCCTCCTCCCCCTCTCTCCCTCTCTACTCCTTGCTCTCTCTTGATAAATATTTCTTTTTAATTTTTGAAACATGAAAAAACTCAAGTTCTCGACATGCATATCTAAACGCATGGCTATGCTTGCCAAGCGCCATTGAATAAAGCTCAACTCTAGTTCTTAATCTCTCTTTTATACTTCTTGTGGGAATCTATGATAGTTCAAACATATTAGGGAGCACAATACTTATTGAGTATGGACACCGCACGCAAATTTGCTTCCGGTGTCCAATCTGGACCACTGAAATGCAATTTTGGTTTTTTTTTTGTTTTTTTGTTATTAGAGTTGGGCCCACTTAAACTTTTTGGACGGTTCTGACCGGACATCGCACGAAAACTTTGTGTGCGGTGTCCACACGCAATAATTTTTCTATATTAAGGGTGTTTTTACCATTTACTAGTCTTTATCTTAGTTCTTATCTCATGTCCCTTAAGATCCTTAAGTTGAGCTCAATTTCATAAGATTTTGTTATATATATATATATATATATATATATATATACACACACACACACACACACACACACACAAGAGCG
>NW_018164538.1:885535-887088 GCF_001263595.1 Phalaenopsis equestris
TTTTTTTACATTTGGTCAGAGATGAGTGTAATGCAATATATATATATATATATATATATTGCAACCCCAAATAAATTATCTTTACACTATTTATGGACATAGATCACTTAATTAAATCATTTTCAAAATTTTATTAATCTTGGGTACTAATTGTATTTGATTTCGAAGGTGACAATATGTTAAAAGGATATTAACTTGTATCTCTATTGTGTTTGCTATGGAGTGCTGATATATGTTACCATTGAATTCAAATATGTCCTGGAAACACACTCAATAAATAGAGCGTAAAAAAAGGAAAATGAGTAGAGAGAGCACAATAATGAACTGTAGAATTGTGTAACATTTATTCATGAAATGAACTCCTTATTTATAGATTTGGGGGTGTTCACGTTACACTCTGCACCCCTAATAAAGTAGGATCATAAGGGTTTATTTTGGGCAATAACATTAATAAGGCCAGGAGTCTGAGAAGGCGCCCAGCTGGGTATATGACCCTGGCGACTGTTATATGTGAACCGACATACTAATCTGGGCGGATTGTCTTATCCGCCTGATTTTCCTAGCAAATCCTTCTGGAGGACCCATGAAGAGAGTTAGAAAGGGGTACCATTTGGATGGGTTGGTGACATTCGCTTACCATAGGAGTTGTATGGCATTCTGTCGGGATGGACGTGTCTCTTAGTCGGTTTGTGTCGTGCGAATAAGTGCTAGCTCATGAACTACTCCTGGTGGGCACTGTCTTGTCTATTGTTCGTTGGATTACTTTGAGATCTATGTTGATATATTTTTGGCATACAACAACATTTTAGCTAATAGTCATGTTTCTTGCAATCTCACTCCGATTCCTTGTGCAAAAATGGAGGCAAAAAGGTGAAATATTAGGCTTGAGTTGATCTAAGGTGAGAGCAACAAGATTACCATGCTTCTTTCTTTTTTAGCAATCAGTATATGGACTTAAGAAAGCAATGTTCTTAATTAAGCAATTTTTTTAGAATTTCATGAAAACATTTGCAAGGAGTCCCTAAAGGCTTCTAATGTAATGGCCAAGGAGTTAGAGATCTTAAGTTGTATGCTTCTCACAAGTAATATTGAGATCAAATTTAATACAAATGGATTTTATAATTTACACCACCTCAGTGTAGGCATTATGATACACTTGATTAAGGTTGCTGCATCAAGCTACACTTGGTCTAGCTAACTTTGTAATTTGGTTTCAAAACAGCATAAAGCAATCATTTTCACAACCTTCGTAATATAATAAAAACATCCCATCTTACCCTAGACTCCTTTTATATAGGTGTTAAAAGAACTTGGGCAGCTCTTTAAATACTTCTTACCCAAGCCCAGTAGAATACATCATCCATTATGCAAACGAATGTGAGCATTGTCAATATGGAGCTCAATTTAATATATGGGCAGGCAAACACCTTTATGATTTTAAATTAACTTATTAAAAATTTGAAAAAAGGAATATAAAAATTCATAAGGATTTCAATGATTCAATTAATTGAAATGCACTAATATATATATATATATATATATATATATATATA
>NW_018164538.1:887127-904527 GCF_001263595.1 Phalaenopsis equestris
TATATATATATATATAGGTGACTTTAAAGTTAGTTTGGACACTCATTTAGGCTTACAAGTCATGTCTTCATTAAATACAACATGCATCAGTCAATTTGGCTTTGAAATGTTTATTTATCACATTTTAAGATTTATAGAAATGACCAAATAACATATTGCAATCGTTAATATGACAGCTATTTCTTCTTTGCAATTCAATATTTTATTGATAATGGAATGAGTTAGAATATTGACCAGGATGACATCTAAGAAACTGAAGATTGATTGCAATTATAGCGATCTTCTAATTGAGCTTCACCATCATGATGTCATTCGAGGGCAAATGAATTTCAAGATGTTTGTTATGGAGTTTCATACCACAATTTCACATGTTATAATGTAACTTTAAGTTTTATTATGACATGTCTGATTTGATTTGTTGCTACTTGAAGTGACCTATCAAGTCATTGAATAATATGAGTTGACTCATGGCAAAGGACTCCATAGGTCTAATTGCATGAGCCATCAGTCAAGTTGGTGGCTCACTTGCTTGCATTCCTCTTGCCAATAAGTTCCCTAAGATTCTTGCTACCGTTTACCTTTGGTTGAGACCTCCAACTATGTTCATCAACTCTCAATAAGATAATCTTCTTTAGGGTTCAACTAATGGCTTTGACCGGACAGGTGTCAATTATTTTTCTTAATACTAAAGTAGGCTCGCTAACAACTTCATCTCAATCGCCTGATATTAATTATTTAAATTATGTCTATCATAAATTATGTCCTTTAGACTTCTAATATTTTTCAGAGCATTGAACTAAGAAATTTGGGATGACGTTGTACATATCACACATTGCCTACATACAATTATAAATAACTCTTATGGGGGGTTCAAAACTTTGATACCAAACTAATATAACTTAAATGACATCCTTTCTTCTCATCTTCTCATCTCTCTCACCTATTTAATCACATTTATACCACCGAAATTTTCCATATCAAATAAAAAATACCACTATCTTAACGTTTAAAAATGAAATGCACCTTATCATTCATAAGTGGCATAAATATAAAAATTGATGCTTAGACATTAAATATGTAAATATATAATAAGAATTTAGTGGTCATTCTAAATAATTCATAATAAAATATTAATTACACTCTCTCGCTCACATGGGCTCCATTTTATAAAATGTGAAATAAATGATTTTGATTTATAAGTATATTTAAATTTATAAATATAGAGAATCTTCATGGCTAAATATTTAAAAAGTATATAAAAAGTGTTTTTATTTTAGATAAATTAATTAATTGTATTGATATTTTGATATAATTTAAAAATAAAGATATTATATTAATAAACAAATCGGCTTAAATAATGGATATGTTAATTCATGAAATTAGTGGTGGGCCCTATCCAAATGCTAATAAGAGTTTACGGGCGAGATAAACTTCCTCGTAAATCTTTTTTAACCTACAGACCTGCATTGGGTGGGGTTAATTTATGTTAGGCGAATTTGGAAAAATTATCGCATCGGGTGTTGATGGCTCCAATTAAGGCTTATCGTATGTACAGACAGATCCACTCATATATTAAATTAATTTTTGTTTGCTAAAGTAGGCATGTCTGTACATATGGCAGACCCTGATATGTGTCATGATGCAAAACTATATGAGATCTCTTTATTCAATAATTTTTCGGTGAATTTGGGTGGTAATTAACGGTTTAATTTTATCCAAAATTTTTGCATATATATAAGAAAATGATACAAAAGATATAATATTTCTTTACATTTAAAAAACCGGAAAGCAAAAAAAATAAAAAATAAAAAATCACGTGGTCTGGCTTGAAAATTTTCTTTTTCATCATGTTAGGTGATATTAAAAATGATGCACTCAACATTAACTTGATTGCGGAAAATTATGGTGCAGAGTAATGAACGTGAAAACGAAAGTTTTGATACAATTGGATGGTGATGGTTGTGGTTCAAGAATGATGACTAGAGTCAAATGATGGTAGCTAGACAGTGATGGACAGCCGATCGTGATAGAATGATGACAATCGGGTGATGGTGGTTTGAAAGTTAAGGTCGAGCGATGACGCCAATCGAAGATAATCAGGAAATAATATTTGAGCGCGATGATGAGATAATGATGATTGATGACGACAAACATAAATATTGGGCATTAAAACGAGTTTTTGAGTTTTTCGGAGTCATAAGTCAAGTCTCTATCATTTTTATTGGAGAATATGGCTACATTTTATCAATTTTAAAGTGAGGTTTTTGTAGATATAGACAAAAATCTCAGACATTTTATCTATTAATTATGGTTTAGTGATTGCAGAAATCAGCTTTAGTTGATGATGACAATAAGGTAATATCAAACGGTGGTGATTGTCAATATTGATCAGCAGTAATCGAATAACAATTTTGATAATATTTATCGGCACTGATCAATGTCTGAAAACATTTTTATTTAATGTCACCTTAACATTTGAAATGAAGTTTTATTATTAATTTTTGGCTTCAACATTTTAGTTAATTTCATAATAATCATTTCATCTCCATAGAATATGTTATATTGGGGGCTTCGAATATTTGCACCGTCGGTCTTCGGTGACATGAATGAGAGGACGGTGTGGGTAACCTCCTCCAGTGATCCATATCCTGGTGATCGGGGCAATCACGGGGAGGTAGAAGTTCTTAACAGCTATGATAGCAGCAAATTGAGTTTTAAATTAAGAAATTTATAACTGTTGTTTGCCAAAAAAGTTCAACCTTCTTTAAAGTCCTCTCCGAACTTCGTATGTTGTAATATTGTGATATACTGATATTAAACTCTTGAATTCTATGCAATCAACATAGAATTTATATGGCTACCTTTGTTGGCATTCATTGCCTTCCTTGTTAGTTAGTTGATCTGAACTTTGAACCATATAAGAAAAAGAATTGTGTTGAGTAGTGGTGGAGCCCGGTCCACTGCTCTAATTGGCAGCTTTTAATTAAATTAATCTAATTTAATTGCTCTGCTATTCCTTTCCTGTTAAAGCTTCGCCTAAGGATCCTGCCTTGTCCAGAATTCACAAATATGGATTTACAATTTCCTTTTTTTGGGCCTCCTAAACATGATTAATTGAGCTAATAATAGAAAGCATGTAATTAACCTGATAAATAGGACTTCTTCCCAAGTGTAGCGTCCCATGGCTTCCAAAACCGGGCTTCTTCCTCACTGGGCTGAATAGGAAGAGTAATATATATAGATGCTGGAAGTAATCGCATTGCAGTGCCTCCACTACAGTTTTCTTCTCCTTGGTTGGCTCACGGCAAGGAAGAAGGATGCTGCAAGGCATCGCATGCCTGGTATTTTTTCTGTTTTTCTTGGTGTGACTGTCGGTTTAGAGAGATAGAGTGAGAGAGAAGAGGAGAGAAAAAGCGTGTTAGAGGTGATGGACGGGTGTAATCCTCAAAGCTAATAAAATTTTCTGCAACTCCGTGAACATAGGACAGGTGTAATCCTCAAAGAATCTGTGTTCTGTCATGTTTTACGATTTTCTCGTTTCAATTAACATAAATTTGTATGTTTCTACTGTTTTTTTGTTTTGTAATTTTTCTCGATACTATTTTTCATTTTATTGCCGCCGTTTTTCACAATAAATTGAACAAACTACTTTCAGTGTCATGAGTAACCTTCCCAAATCCCATATCATTTCACATGCCGCATTCAATTTTTGTTATCTGCACCTCTTGAAAAAAGTTTTCCCGAAATATTTATTACAGCCCCTCCAACCTCTTATGTTATTTAACCATCTATTTATATCATTGCTTTGCTATATAATGAGGCCTCGTGTGCTTATTATTTGGCCATTTTCCTGATAAACCAAACCATGTTATATGGTTTAAATAGGCTCTTTGGCCATTTTATGATAAATTGAGAATATTTTTTAATTAAAAAGAAATTTAAGATTATATTGCATACAATCATGTTCATTAAAAAAATGCAAAGAGATAATTATGTCATCAAGCATGGTTACTACTTACTTAGATGCCTGAATATTTGAAAGTAGTAATGAATATCTTTATGTTATGAAAGTGCAAAGAATTTAAAATGAGCAAGATAGACTGCTCAAATTTCTCTCTAAACTTCACCCTAAATACATATTTAAAAAAAATAATAATAATCACTAATTTCTTATAGCTTAAAAAATATGACTCTAAACAACGACAACAAGTATTTATCCCACTAAGTGAAGTCAATTACATCAATCATTTTTCACCATTGAGTGTCGTGTTTTCATTTAATTCTAACATCCCAAAGTGTTTTTAGGTCTATATTTATCTTTATTAATATAAGTCGAATCTAAAGCATCTATTCTCCTAAGTGGGAGATCAAATGGTTGACATTTATGTCAAAGTACTCCCTCTAAGTGGGAGATTAAATGGTTGACATTTATGTCAAAGTACTCCCTCTAATCTTGCTTACCACTGGAGCTACAACAACACTTCCACAGATATATTCATTTTGCATTTTACCTCTCCAACCACCTAAGCATTTTTATCTCAATAACACTAACTTAGTTTTATGTTTCTCTTTTACAGGCAAATATTCTGTGTCATAAAGCATTGCAAGTCAGGCCATCATCTTATAAAATTTTTCTTTCAAGTCTAAGCGGTATTTTTCTATCACACAATAGGCCCGACACATCACAATTGAAAGTTTTAGTAAAATAGCTAAAAAAACCTGGTAAGTACTTTAAAGAAGTTCCAACAGTCAAACTACACGCAATCAATAGTCAATACTGTAAATGTCCACGAATGCAATATACAATTGATTAAAAGAAAAAACAACTTAACTCAAATGTTTAGCATTATCCTTAAATCATTAAGTAAATTAGAGAATACCATATATACTGGCTATCTAAAGCCCTTAGAAAACATCAATAATCAGAAGAAAAAAAATCTAACTTTACATATTAAAAAAGTGAAACTTGCAGACATAGCACACAATTCTTATGTATTTGCATATCTCACGCCTAAACCCTAAACCTAGTTAAATCCCAACAACCATAGACCAAAAAACAAGAAATAGAAGCAAAACAAAAACAAACAAGAAAAATAGCCCACGCATCAAATAATCCTTCTTCATAGAACATAACATTCTTAGAGATAGAACATAATGCTAAACCAAACAAAGAAGCCCTGAACTCATCCATCAACAACAAAAACAGATTGGAAGCTCTAAACTATTATTTTATATGCACAACAATCATGTATTTACTTCTAAATACATAAATTTACATCTAACTATACACAACATCACAATTTCACTCCCATTCCACCATCATATCAACCTCATCATGACTGTCATCCTCACCCTCCAGAAGTCATTGTTCAACCTCATTAAACTCATCATTCACAGCTTCTTCAAGACGATACCAGCCAAAAGAAGAATCTCAGTATCCGTTTCCAAGTTTTCCGAGTTCCTTGCCTCTGGACTCAACTTTCAAGGCCGGCCTGCTTTTGCGTAGATCATTCATATCCCAGTTCAGGCAACCATTTATCCCTAACCATCTCAGCCTCGGGAAATAAGGCTTCTCAAAACATCTGGTTGCCAGATAAGTGAGGCCACCACACTCATATATATCCAGCAAACGTATGTTGCTCCCAAACGACCCACCCTCGGCATGCATCAATGCCAAGGCCATCACTGAAGTGTCTCCAATGAGCGGACACTCGCGGATTCGAAGCTCGGCAATCGGTATTCGTGTTTTCACCAACGATAATATTCCATTGTCAGAGAGATTAGGGATCCTTGAAAGATCACACATTTGAATCCCACGTCCAACGGAACCGCAGAATAGTGCCGGAATACAAGCATCCGTCAGCTTCTTGCAACCTCGGAGTTACAATGAAGCTAACGGAAACCTTCCTCGGCCCAAAAATGAGAGACCAACATCAGTAATATCGGCGCCATCCAGAAGCAATGTATGCAATTTGCAAAGGTGAATTAACGAAACAAGGGCTTGGTCGTCAATATTACAACAATCTCGCAGGTCTAGGACACTCAGATCCGTGTTAAATGACAGATTCTTGATTCCAACATTGGATAAGAGCATACAGCTCCTCAAGCTAACATGTGTTAGGGTTAAGGAAGTGGCAGATATGTCGTGGAAGACAAGGTCCGTCAGTTCGCTTCCATGAGAAACCCTGAGTTCGCGGAGGTTAGAGCACATGTGTATGATAGCCCTAAAACCGGTGTCAGTAACATGACAAAATCCACCAAGACTGATACTTTCCAACGAGGAGCAAGTATTCGACATCAAGAGGATACCTAAATCATTCACCCGGCAAAAATAGGTGGGCGAAAATTCTTGGCTCCGGATGAGCGAAATATGCTTCATTATGCCGTGCTGATTAATATGTTGAAGGCCCAAATTGGTGAGGTCGTAGGATTGTACTGGTTCTACTATTGGTGCATCTTGAAGATCTAGATGTGTTAAGGATGGAAGTCCAATTGAAAGAGAGCTCATTAAGACATCAGTAATATAATCAACTGAGAGGCACAGTTTGTTCAGGTTTGGGAAGACTGATGGCCTCAAAGCACCAGAAGGTTGCGGAGTTTCAACAGCCAAGGCAAGCAGAGCAGTCAGCATTGATATAGGAATATAACCAATCTCGAGGAAGGTGAGCTTATCGGAAACAGTTGCCCATAGTTGAGGGAATTCAGGGTGGTCGAATTCCGTGAAGTCAAACAAAAAGCTCAAAGACTAGGGAAAAGAAAAAAAAAACTGCATTAGTAGAGTAATGCAACGCCAAACCCCATACTCTCATCCCTCACGTCATCACACACTTGTAAATAATTTGGTAATTTTTGCAGCTTTACTTCATGCAAGATAATAAATTTCCTGGATTGGTTTAATTGATTCTAGAAGTGTTTATAATTATAAATGATCTCATGTACATTTCATTCCTAGTTCTACATGACTGTTGTGTCCTGTGTTAATTTATATTGTGCCCTATGTTGCATGGATAGGATACAGAGACCGACAAAGACACGAAACAACATGAACACATAACACTTCAGAGACGGACAAAGACACGAAACAACATGAACACATAACACTTCTATTATTAAAAAGATATGATATTGACATGTTTCAGACAAGCCATTATAATAAAAATTATTAATACTGAGTGTGTGTGTGCGCGTGTGTGTATTAATAACATTATTATTCAAAAACTAAGATGTCTATAACAGGGAATACAAGCACAGGCGAGCGATTGACAAACCTTCAGAGCTCGCCTACAAGAAAAGCAATCAATGGATAAGTCAAGCATACATGTTTAACCTTTAAATAAAAACAGTTTTTTTTATTTTAATTATAAAAAATATATCATAGATATTTAAAAAAATTTTAATATTTTTTAATTCACTAATTTAAGATACATATATTTATTTTTAATATTATTTAAATCTAAGATGTCATGGACGTGTCCGACACATGTACAGGGCATTTCGAGCTAGTGTCGATGTCCGAGAAGTGTCTGGCGCTGCACGACTCCTTAGAAGTGTTAGTGCATCATAGATTATGCCTATGCCCCCTTACTGAACTTGATTGCTAACCTAAACATGAATAAATGGACCTTGATTGAATAATTCAATTAAATCCTCCAATCCATGCATCATAAATCTTCCAACATAATATAGGCATCCACCTGAATCCTGAAAATAACTTTAATTACGTTTCTTTAGAGCTGATTATGGGGTACTTAATCTCCCTTACTAATGATTAAGTGGGACTAAACTTACTTATCCTTCTCTTTTAAGAAAAGTTTGAGATTTCATAATGTCTTCCTACGTTCATGACAGAAACAGCCCAAAAACTAGCCCAACCTTACAACAGACCAGCAAAGGTCATCAGGATAGACTAAACTCGGGGACAGAGGATCACTCAGCCAAAACTAAGCTCACGTGGACAGTACAAGCCAAATGAAAAATTAATGTTAAACCATCAAGATAATAACAAAATTGCAGTTGAAATTATATTAGGAAGTGAATTAATGCTTTAAATAAAAAAAAGGAAGAAATAGAAGGACAAATTGGACCGCACCTCCAAATGTAAGCATCCTGTGAGCAATTCTTTTAAGTCAGAACGAAGCACTCCGAGCCTCCAGTGCCCAAGAAGGGTGCTAATATAGACAGATCTGTTAAAGCAGACAAATTTTATTATTCCAAAATAAATTGATGTATTTAGAAACTCTGGAAAGTACAAGAACAACTAGAACATTGGCTGTAAGACAAGAATACAATCAATCGTTTAGGAAGTCTGCACCAACAGGAAGGAAAAGAAACAGAAACTCATGAATTTTACCACGCTGAAAGGATTACAAAAGTCATGCGCCGTCTCATAAATACTTCATGAATGCCAATTGAAATAAAACGACAGAAGAAACTACATGTAGAAAAAAAACCCTCATGATAGCCATTAATGACTGGAGCAATGTGAGAAAAGGTTTTGGGGTTGTCAACATTAATACAACTTTTTTTTTTTTCATTTGAAGAGTTTGTAAATCATTGAGATAAGAAGCATTTGCATCAGCTGACTGAATTAGAACTATCATGCTCATTTTATAAGCTGAATCATTATTGTGATGCTAGACTCGAGTATCCTAATATCCTGATCGTGAATATAAAAGAACCAGCAAGAGTTAATGAGAGAAAAAAAAAAGAGATGAATGAGTGCCACTAAATAATAGAGGCAAGAGGTAGAGAGCTCGAGTGCCACTAAATAATAGAGGCAAGAGGTAGAGAGAGAGAGAGAGAGATGTGTTAGGTATGACTCATATACTAGATAAGAGACAGATGCTGGAGCGGAGTGGAGCGGAGCGGAATTCTATACACTATGGAAATAGAAACTGCTGCTCTGCTCCCGAGGACGTAGGAACATTGCCGAGCCTCGTAAATCTCTTACGTTCTTGAATCTTCTTGTGATTTTGTTTTTATTCACTTCAAGATGGCTATGAGAAAGAGCTAAGACTTGATCCCTATCTGAATTTTATACACTACGTAAAATTATAAGCTTATTGAAAACGACAAAACTTCCCTTAAATAAAAAGAGGAATACCAGAGTAACGCATTATACTTGAAAGAAAAGTAGTAGAATGACAGCCTAAACTAAATAACACACAAATTCATGAAAATTCGTGATAAAGGACTTTGGTAAGCATCATGTATTGCATCAACTCCTTCAAGCTGCAAAGAACTCTAGACTAAAAAGTTAAATACTACTGGAAGAACTTGAGCATAATAATTGCATTGCAAATCTACTGAAATATATTCCGAACAAGACAGATGAATACAAAATTACACCCAGAAGAGGAGGAGGTGGCAAATAGCTATCTGGTGGGGGAAGAGGAAGGAGAAGAATAAAACCATCATCAGAAAGATCAGTACAAGGCCCTCTTCATCAAACCTCAAGAAAAGTAGTATTTTCTTGTTTTCAAATACATTTGCAGATATCAGTAAAGTTAAATCCGCATTTTGCAGTCTATAAAATGAAATCACCCTAAAATGAATAAAAAATCAAAAAAATAAATAAACGAAAAACAAAGAGTATTTACTTGTTTGGAAGATGACTGCAAGCTGGAAGAAGAGGAAATAATGAAATTTTATGAAATAGAAATAGGCGGAAAGGTTTTTTTTATTAAAATTTCTGCAGCAATGGGTTGTGGGGTGCACAGTAATAAAGAAAAAAAGAGGCATTTAAATACATACTTATACATTTGCATATCTAACACCTAAACTTTATCTTTTTACATTTATACCATTCAAATATTTCATATATCAGATCAAAATACCACCATTTTAACTTTTAAAAAGTGAAATATGCCTTTTCATGCATTGGCAAGGTGGTATGAATGTAAAAATTGAAGCAAAGGTGTTAAATATGTAAGTACATAGGAGATGAGTGTTGTTATGTAAATCTTCTAAGGAAAATATAAAAAGGATTAATTAAGGGTCATGGCTTAGAAGAATGGCTGTGTAGACAAGAACACAGACAAGAACAAATAAAGGAGAAGGGAATTTGAGAGAAGAAGCTCAAGTACTACATGCTAAAGGGGAATTTGAGAGAAGAAGCTCAAGTACTACATGCTAGGATGCACATATTTGGATTTGAAAAAGAGGAAAAACAAAGGATGCCGCATGCGAGCTTACAGTAGGAAACATTATAAAGGCTTGGTTTGGTCGGACCTATTGTAGATTGATTAAGTTGAACTAGTCCAGTTTAGCTTGCCCAAAGAGATGGATAGGTTCCAAGTTTTAACACATTAGATATAAGATTAAAATAGCTAAATTGAAATAAAGAACTTTAAAAATGATTGGGTAAAATTAAATTCAATCTTCACTTTTCAATTAAAAATTAAATTCCAACTAATGACTGCTTTGTGGTTGAGGAAAGGCTTTGAAAGATTCAATGGTTCTTGAGCAATTTGTGGGTGAATTTAAGTAGGAATTTTACAATTCAAAAAATGTTTAAAACACAGACAGAAAACTGACATTCTACATGCAGAAACAATAGAGGAATTCAGAAATTTGAGATGCAAATAAGAAGAAAATGCAGGAAAAGAAAAGGGATTGCACCTTGGCAATGCAGAAACAATAATAGAATTCAAAAAATAAAAAAGTAAATGCACGGGGGGGGGGGAGGGGAAGAGATTGCAGAGGAAAAAACTGACTAGTTTCACTTTGATACTGATACCAACTGACGGAGATAAGATAGTGAAAGGGAGACAATAGTGGACTTCTAATATTTTAATTGTTTAAAATGAGAGAATATGAAGCCAAGCACTGGAGGAAACACAGGGAACAAAGAAAGAAGATATTAAGAAAAATAGATGAATGAATGTCTCAAAAAAAAGGCAAGATATAGAAGAAAAAAAAATCTCAGTGCCAGAAGAAACAGAGAGAGAAATTGACTACCAAAGAGCATGCCAAAGAAAAGCCACATTCTATCCCCAACACAGTCATCAAAGTTATATGACCCTAGTCACTATTTATAATAATAGGCGTTATTCAAGACATCAAATAAAGCTTGAACAAATAGAAAAATACCAAATTTGTCCCAAAGGACAAAAAAACACTTTAACCATGAATAACAAACTTAAATTCAAATAAAGACGATTATATGATCAATTAAATAATACTGAAAAACAGAAAGATTCATTACTAAGAACTGAAATAAAAGAATTGCACTATATCATATTCACCTTAATTTATCAAAATCCACTTCTTCCTATGTTTAAAATTTTCAATATTAAAAATTTGCTTGTTGATTCATATAATTTCCATTTAGTATTGATGCAAAAAGGTCAATGATCTAGCGTTCCTTGAAGTAAATCTAAGATGAGATGCACAAAATCATGCAGGCATGGTAAAATTTGTTCACAAACTCTTAATTCAGACAAGAATTCAATTCTTCCATGAAAACTAAAAAAAATACAAAATATAACTCGAAGGACAATTAATGAGCATTAATTTGAAATCTATAAGAAATTTAATATTATAAAAGCCACACTTTGATTAAAGGCCCGTTTGGGGCAGCTTAAAAGTGCGGGCGGCATTTTGAAAACGCCACCGTCACGTTTGGTTAGCGCTTATTGCGAGATTATTCAAACCGGTGTTTTGATATTTGTGAATGGCGCGGACCGCGGGACGTTTTGCGAATGAAAATTTACGTATCTGGCCCTTCGATCCTAACCCTATTCGATCTTGTGACCTTATTCGATCCTGTGACCCTATTCGATCCTGTGACCCTATTCGCTCCTCGCTTTCGATCTCGCGACCCCATTCGCCCTCGACGCCTCCAGCAGAGAATTTCTATCCATAATCGCTCCTCCACATATTCGGTTCGTTTTCCCTTTGCTTCTTCGGCATTTCACAATCTTCTTCTTCGGGTTTTCGCTCTACAGGTATATCGTATATATTATTTTTGCCGTATCTGAGTCATTCTTCAATGATCGTGTTTTGGGTTTCTTTCTTCTTCTTCAGATTGTCTGGATGTTCAAACTATGAAAGATCCTGGGTTTGGAACTTGTGTTATTTAAGGAGTAGTCGGGGGTAGAGAACTCTTAAAATGGTATTTTGGGTTCTGTGGTCATATGCCATGATTTTTCATAACTTTGATATTGTTGAAAATGGGTGCATTTGAGTTGTAGCGTTTTTTTCTTTTACCGCTTTCACGGGCACATTACTTTCTCTTCTAATTAATGTTTTACATGAAGGTAGTATAATTATGTGATAAACAAACATCGATATGAAGCTTTATGTGGAAATTGGATGAACCGCAGTAAGAAGGCCAAGTTTTTTTAAACATTGCATGTTAGCTGATTTGTATTCAATAGTGCATTGTTTTTTTAGTGCACTACTTCATTAGTTGTGTTGTTGTCCATGGAAGTCTTTTGGGTCCCATTAGCAATGTTGTAATATCAGTTTCCATGCTTTAGTAGAGAGAATTCCTAGGCTATCCTAACCGTAGAAGGAAAGGGCCATATTTAGGTCTTTTGATACTTTATAAGTTTGATGTTGTTATGATTATTAGATTTGCATGCTTGTTTTATTTTTTTTTTAATTTCAAAGATATAATTCATTTCTAATTTAAATTTTGAATTGTGTCATAACTGACATACAGAGCTTAATGAATAAAGTTAAAGAAGCTGGATCATCAGCCATGTGAGATATAGATGTAAATATTATGTTTTGTGACCTATGTCTGAGGGAAGTTGGGGTGAGAAATAGGCCCACGACTTATTTTAACAAAGAAGGGTGACAAAATCTTATGGTTAAATTCAAGAAAGTGACTGTAAGAGATTATGATTGCATGAAATTGAAGAACAAGTGAGATCAGTTAAAGAAGGATTGGTAACTATAGAAAAAACTGAAAATGGGATCAACGGGAATGGGTTGGGATCCAGTTAAGAACACAATAGATGCACCAGATGATTGGTGGACTGAAAAATTACAGGTATATATATATATTGAATTGATTTCATTAATAAAAATTTTTAATTTATTTCAGGCAGTGCCGACAACCAAAAAATTTAAATTCATTGGCATTGATCCAATTTTGGAGGAGAAACTGGATGGCATGTTCACTGGGGTTGTCGCAACAGGAGCACATGCGTTCACCCCAAATAATGTAGGTTTTGGCAGCTCAGCACAGGACATGGAAACCGTGCAAATAGGTGACTCGGGAGAAGGTCTCAGCCAAGTTCACACAGATGTTCAATCCACAAGTCTGCCAAAACGTCCCAGGGTAGACAAAAAGAATAAAGGGGTTGCATTCATAAAAAACATCATTGAAACACTTGTTGAAACTTGCAAAGCAAGATCTATTCCCTCGCATGACACCTCCATTGATGAATGTCTTGAAGTCCTCAATACATATTTTGATGTTAAGGAGGACGATGATGTTTACATAAAATTCGTTAAGGTCTTACGAGACCCAATCATAAGACAGTTCTTCATGAAGTTGGAACCACAATACCGAGTGAAATATCTGGGCTCTTTTATGGATAAATGATTGTTTTAGATATTATGTATTTTATTTCCTTTAGTTATCTTTCATATTTGTGTGATGGATACTTATCATTTTTCTATGGTGGTAGTATGCTTTCATATTTTATTTTGCTACGATTGTATCTTATATGTTTCGCTACAATTTATTTTGCTACGATTTTATTTCATTTAGTTATTTTTCATATTTTATTTGTCTACAATTTACATGGTGTTCTTGTCCTTTTTTCTTGTCCTCTATTGATGAAGTTTAAAAATTATCATTGTACTTATTTTGTAGTATGAATGAAGAAGAAGTTAACCACATTCGCAAAGTCGCACTAATCATTACCTTGTTGTACCATTATTATCTTACATCCATCGACTGAAATCCATGTATGACGTCTACACAGATTGAGGATAGATGGGTTGGTGAGTTATTATGTGGCCATCCAACGCGGTTCTTCAATATGTTCCGTATGACGAAAAGAATATTTCTTAACTTGCTTAATGAACTTCGGAGCCTTCATGGGTTGCATGGGTCAGCAAAGAAGACACCAAGAGAAGTCCTGACAATAACCTTATACATCTTATCTCAAAATGAATCAATTAGATGTGCTATGGAGCGATTCCAACATTCATCAAAAACCATCAACAGGTATTTCGCAGTTGGTTTGAACTCTCTGATGAGTTTGGCCTGCAAGGTAGTTAAGGCCGAAGATCCAACATTCCATTCCACTCTTCTACAAATTGCAAACAACCCTAGATACATGTCATTTTTTAAGGTTTGCCTTTAGTATAACATTAGTACATGAAGTTGATTTACATGACACATGCTAAAGGGTTTTTACTGTGACTTCAAGATTGTATTAGAGCAATTGATGGAACACATGTTGATGCACGACTATCCGTTGCAGAGAAGGTTGCGTAAATCGGACGTTGCGGCTCCCCCACACAAAATGTTATGGTCGTGTGTGATTTTAACATGTATTTTACCTTTGTTATGGCTGAATGGGAAGGAAGCGCACACGATAATTTTGTTTTTAAGTTTGCTACCAGAAACTATAGACACGGTTTTCCATCTCCTCCTCTAGGTGATAATCAAAACACCTTCGTTCAGTACTTATACTTCAATTTCTAATTAGCGTAACTTAGCAGGTAAATATTATTTGTTCGACGCTGGATATCCATTACAAAGGGGGTATCTTAAGTTATATCCGGATACGAAGTACCACATCCCCGATTTTGAAAGATCCAGCGGGGTAGCACGAGGCAAGAAAGAATTATTCAACAAAAGACACTCACTCTTGCGAGGCGTAATCGAAAGAGCTTTTGGAGTGTGGAAAAAGAAGTGGGTTATATTACATGATATGTCAACTTACCCATTTCCGAAGCAAGTTCAAATTATAGTTGGTACTATGACATTACACAATTTCATTAGACGATACCCCTCCAGATCAGATGAATAATTCACCCTCATAGAGAAAGATTCAAATCAGTTCTCACCTGAAGCATATGAATACCATATGGGACGTACAATGCCAGATAAAATGGAGTCACAAGAACCATACAATCGAGAGGGTGAAGGTGCATCTGATATGGCGGCATTAAGAGAACAAATAACAACTGATATTAGTCCATCGTGAATTTTATTTTATGTGTTCATTACTATGGTATTTGGGTTTTGGGAATTTTTATCTTTTTAAGAATGTTAACAATGGAAATTGTTAAGGAGTTATTGATTTTGAACATCCAAGTTGCTATATATTTTATCTGCATATTTCAACAGTTGAAGCATTTTGTTTATCTACATATTTCAAAGAAACAATTGGTGCATAGTATTGGTTTTTCGGTTTTTTTTCTCCACTTCAAATAATCAATATTGCAATTCTTAGTTTTCTCTCCACTTCAAATAGTCAATATTGCAATTTGGTGTGATTGCAGCCTCTAATGCTGCATATGGAGATTTAATACTTCTGATGTACTGTAAAGCTGAAGTTGAAGTTGATATAATAGAAGTGACATTGCGATTTATTGAGAAAAGCTGAAGTTGATGGAATGATCATTTTAATACTGAGCATAAACTTGCTATTTGGAATAAATGGGCATCTCTACAAAACACACTTCTGTTATATTTTTTTCCTTGTCTCGGTTTAATATGAAGATGGGAGAATGGGGGGTGCTGCTCCCTTCGACGATTGATATTCTATATGACTTATTTATGTTTCAGATGGTAGCATGTGGGAGTTCCTATGGATTAATTATTGTTGTTCCTTTCAATGCTTTTTTGTTGTTTTCCTGTTCTGTAGTTTTCCCTGTTTCATCTAGCAACAGAATTTCTGCTCTTAAATTCTGTTTTCCATGCATTTGTTGGGGTCAAATTCTGTAAATTGACGAGGCTTGTTGGTTTGCATAAGCTGAGGCTCATATGTGCAATGAGTTTCTGATTATTGGAAGACATGATGAGTGGGAGAGATGTTTTATTAAAATGATGTCAAGGAAGGATATTGGTTGCTTCAATTGCTATGCAGAAAAGGTTGTTAGAGACTGGAATAACTGATATGTATCCATTTTATGTATGCACTATATTGCTATTTTCTTTTTTCTGCTGTTATGAAAAAACTGAAGTGGTGAGCATTATTTTAGAGGTATCACGCCTTTGAAATTGGAATTTTCAGCTAATCTCTACTGCAGTTCACATATAGAGAAAGTTTACAGCACCTGCATATATCAAATTTTGGGTGTTAGATTTGTAAATACATAAGAATTGTGTGGTATATATGCAAATTTCTCTTTTTAAAATTGCGGTCATTTACCGGAACATGGAATGTCAATGAGTTCTCTGTTTCGGTGGTAAAAAGCTTGGCTTTTGGTTTAAGAAATGTATAATTGACAAACATACATTGATAGGTTAAAGATTGATCTTTTCTTTTCACATGCAATGGCAGAGCAGCTTAGATGGCTTATGCTTTTGAGTGTAATTGCTGCCTCCTTGTGCCATTCGTAGAAAACATTTGGGTAGATCTACCTTTGGATGGAATTAAGGCGAGTTTGAGCCACTGTTTTTTTTTCCATTTTCTTTTTACTTTTCTATATATCTTCAAGCAAACATTTTGGATGTTAAAGTGGATTGATGGTTATCAGAAATTCGATTTGTTTGGCTTTCAGAATTTATTCTGAAAATGGTTCTCTTATTTTAATAGCAGCTTTGAGCTTATTTTATAATTAATGCAGATACATTATTTTATGCTGGTTAATAGCTTCACCTCTTATATGGTGGATAACGGTGGAGCAGTTTGGACGGCCACATAAATTTGTTGTCAACATTATTGTCAATAACCACTGCCTCCATACTTTGGTAAGTATATTTTCTATATTTCCTCAATTTTTTGACTGATCTATTCTATTTTTAATAACTGCAGAAAAATGAGTTCCAGATATTCAGGGAAATCCGAGAAAGTGATGTGTCAGTGCGGGTTACCGTCCTTGCTACTCACGTCACGCCAGACATATAGCTTCGGGAGGCAATTTTACAAGTGCCCGCGATGGGCACAACGATAGGAGGACTACAAATTCTTCAAGTGGGCCGACAGGGAGTAAGTTTCTATGATATCCGAAATGGACACCGCTGCTCAGAGTTCATCGATATCAAAATTTCAAAACACCGCATCTGGTTCGAGTGCTTCTATTTCTAATGCATCCCAGTCAGACAGGTTTGCTCAGGGTTCTAGAGTGTCAGAGCCGGGCGGCTGTCTGCAGCAAAAAAAAGAGTTTGGGGGTTGCCCGTAAGAAGCTGTCGGTCGCTGATAAAGTCCCGTCGCCCGCTTCGGAAGGACGTTTTAATTACACACACACACTTAGCTCTTGTTC
>NW_018164538.1:905213-906443 GCF_001263595.1 Phalaenopsis equestris
AAAGGTAGAGGATTTATGTTGCGCTAGGCGAACAACCTCGAAATCCTATGGATTGTTGTTTAATTTCTAGGAAAAAGAATAGTTTTGCTGGGAAAGACATGTTCTGTTGTTGAAAATGACCGTGTTGCCCACTGCGCTAGCTCCCAGCTCCTCGACGTGACGAGTTTAAGTTTTCTAGGGTGTCCAGTTATAGTGTCAAATCAAACGGCCCTATGGTTGTAGTCTTCTAAACATCCTATGTAAAAAGAAAGCATGCTTGAAGCTATATCATATAAAGTGTGCAATGCAAGAACAAACAGTAGAATTCACGTGGAACGTGGAACAACAGTAGGCAAAAACAGAAGCAGTATAACATGCTATACATGAAGAACAGTAGCGGAAACAGGAACAGTATAACATGTTTTACAGGGAGAGCAGTAGCAGGTAGAAGACAGAAATAATATGACATGTTTATACAGTACAGTAGCAGATAGAAGCAGAAAAAAGGTAGAAGCAAGACAAGTGTAACGTGCTTTACGGTACGGTAGCAGGTAGAAAACAGAAAAATAAATTACTGAAAAAATGTAAAGCAAACCTGTGCGCCCGTGAGATCCGATGTTCCTTAAGTATAGCAAGCCTAAATGTATCTCAGGAAAAACAAAGTCCGGAAGAAAACGTCATCCAAGAAATTCGAAGAAAAGCGGAAAAACTCGAGAAAATCAACGAGAAAAGACTTAAGTAAAAGAAAATCCTCAAAAATCTCAAAAATCCCGGAGAAATCCCGGAGAAATCCCGAAAGAAAGGAAAAGTAACACGAGTGTCATGTCCAAAAACTTCGATAAAACAAAAAGAAAATTCAGATGAAGGGGACCGCAAACACTCGTATGGGACTAGACTCAGCTGTATATTTATTCTCGAGGGTCCACGAAGGCTACTCGGTCACCCGAATGTATAGAACCCGTCACTCGTCTAGAAGAGTGTCTTGAACCTCACTTAGAGGGCTATTTCCCAGCTTAAACAGGTATTCGTCAAGTGGACAACCAACCTTAAAACGTATTTTAAAATTTATGTTTTTGACATACGCACAAATTTTAAACATGCAAAGAAGCGTTATCAATTTTGTTTCGTAGAAAAGTGTGTTTTCGTTTAAAAATGGTTTATCAAAACTTATCTTTTTTTTTTTAGAAATTTTTGTTGTCCCCGAGTCGATTACGCCGTCAAGCATAGAACTGTCAAACACCCCAGGAGGGT
>NW_018164538.1:906533-909517 GCF_001263595.1 Phalaenopsis equestris
TGCGTCGGACATAAGCATCGAAAACCGAACCAAGAAGCAAGGAAAAAAAAACAAAAATGGGGTGAGAGAGAGGAGACACTGATTCATCTAAAGCATCGAAAAGGAGATTGGATCAGTTCTAAAAAAAACTCCTATCGAAAAGACATGGAAAAATAGGGCCCGAGGTCTTTCCTAACAAACATAAAATATCTCTTTGCGTTGATTTTTCAAACACCAAAAACGTAGGATTAATCAAATCAACCAAATGCTCTCCCGAATAAAGCTTGCAAATCTTCCCCGGATCCCAAAGTTGATATCAAGGATCCTAAAGTTGATATCAAAATCCTCCAACTTTCGAATCAATCCATAACCTCACATATCAAACAAACATAAAAATCTTCCCATAAAATCACATAAATGCTCACGATCGGAATCACTACAAAGAGATGAGCTCACTACAAAGAGATGAACAGCAGGTAGGACCCACGGCCTAGGCAAACCCGAGGTATAGAAGGGGAGGGAACTCACGGCTGAGGCAAACCCAATGAAC
This sequence comes from Phalaenopsis equestris, assembly GCF_001263595.1. NCBI lineage: Eukaryota > Viridiplantae > Streptophyta > Magnoliopsida > Asparagales > Orchidaceae > Phalaenopsis > Phalaenopsis equestris. Next base: position 907,063 of record NW_018164538.1, read on the forward strand.
AACAAGTGAGACTCACGGTCGGGGCAAACCCAAATCAATTCTCTACAAGTTTTGATATACATAGGAGAGTACAAAACATCACCAATCTTTCAAAGTAACAAGTTCGATCCATCTATACTCATTCAAGTGATTTAAACTCAACAAGAGGGGGGAGTTAGGCTCAAGAAACTCCAATGGGTCTCACGGGCAGGAATAAGAACCAAGGCCAGCCAACCACCTCTCGGGTAAGGGTAAGGCAAAGCAATCCGAGCTCTCAAGTCAAGCCAAAGCTGAACCACAGCTAAGGTTCGAGTTCAGGTTACAACAAAATAGTAGAAAACATTTTTCATACCCTTGAGACAACAAAATATAGAACTAACGCATGCCATACACAAGAATAACTACAAAGTTCTTCCGAACCAACATAAATCCATCCACCACACGTATATTTGAGCTAAGACACCGGTGGGATGCCAAAACCTAGCCCAGCAGAGGCCAAACAAAGCCAAACCGAGCCCAGTAGAGGCCAAACAGAGCAAACACAACCCTCAACCAAAGCCAAACCGAGCCCAGCAGAGGCCAAACAAAGCAAACACAGCCCCCAACTAGAGCCAAACCGAGCTCAACAAGAACCAAAGCCAAACACAGCCCCCAACTAGAGCCAAACCGAGCCCAGCAAGGCTAAAACAAACAAACACAGCCCCCACTTTAGAGCCAAACCAAGTCCAGCAAAGGCCAAACAAAGTGCAGCAGAGCTAAAACACAAGAGCTCTTAAAGCCAGTTCTTAAAGCCAGGAAAAGAGCTTTAACACCTCAATAAAAGTCAAGACTCAAGTCTCCACAGAAATCAACGTCCCATACTCCTGAAATGAAAACCGAGCACCAACAAAAACCCAAAGCCTAGCCATTCAAGGCCCAAAATCGAGCCTAACAATATTAATCCAAAATTGTGACTCCAAATCAAGCCAAAACCGAGCTCAACAAGAACCAGAAGCCAAAACCGAGCTCAACAAGAACCAAAAGCCAACGTCAGAGTTTAACAAGATGAAAAATAGGCCCAAGCATTGATATAAATTCATACTTTAATAGAAATTAAAGTTCCAGCCACTTGTAGGTAAAACCGAGCCATCCAAATCTAAGAAACAACCTGCATATCTAAATATTTCAAACATACAACGATTTCAACAGATAATACAACGATTTCAATAGATATTTGAACATGGGTGAGGCATCACGAGGGGCTAAGCCAAGCCCTCAAAACAAGCTACAACATTTTCCAAATTAAATAAGTTCTCGTGTAGCATACATTTCGAGCCAGGGAAAGCAACAGGAAGCTGAAACCAAGCCTCCAAACATGCGTAAAACAGTAAAATACACTCCCCAACCTTCATTTTAAGTGAGAGTAAGCCATAATATGTCAAAGCCGAAACCCCAACATGCATGAAAGGCCAAATGACCTCTCCCATATCTCATAAAAAAAAGAAATGAAAAGCCTCATAATTCATATCCCAACATGCTTGCAAGAAGAGCTAGAATTATTTCAAGACCATATTTCAATTATCCAAATCGCTACCAACATAAATATGATAGGATAAACAAAGAACATGTCATATCTCCACCACTTTAAGCAAATATCCAAGTCTAACTCCTAAAACATACTCACATTCCATCTTTAACATGCTTTTAGAGTGAATGTTTCGAAGTATATGAAAGTAAAGAGAACTAGCATGTTGTATTATCCACCAGAACTATACTCAAGGCTCGACAGAGGGAAAACCGAAAGACAACGAGACACTGAGAAAAGGGGGAAGAATAGTACCTTCCTTTGGTACCAATGTAAAGCACTGCAACACAAGGATTCACCTCAAGGATATGCTCTCAAAGAAATTCCCTTTCCAATTTCCTCACAGCCCAAAATTTCTACTCCCCTCTCTTGCAAATTTTCTTCAACAACCCCAAAATCAAAAGAAAACTATCCTTATAGGAAGAGAAGAGAGGAGAAGAGAAAAGAGATCACCCCCTAAAAAGGGACGTGCCCCTTGCTCGCAAAGGGCGAACCCACCGAAGCATCTCGGACCGAGCGGCCAGCCCAGTGGCAGCGAGGGAAGCATCGGGAAGAAGAGAAAAAAAAATATCATTCCAGTGTACCAGGGAGCAAGCCTCCCAGAGTCAAACTACCAAGAAAAAGAAAACCACAACTCAGGGAGACTGACACAGCTTCGGGAAGGAAGGCCGCGGGCATAGAGTGTCGGGCAAGGACGAATAAGAAGTCAACTTTCTCTCGCGTGGAGGAGGAGGAGCTCGATTGGCTTGAGACCGAGAAAGGGAAAGGGTCAAACACGCGAACGGGAGAGGGAAAGGAGGCAAACTCGGGTGCGTGCGTTAGGGATTTAGTGTTTAAAGAGGAAAGAGAGTAAAAAAGGTTTAATAAAAATTAATATATATATACATATATATATATATATATATATATATA
>NW_018164538.1:909717-915140 GCF_001263595.1 Phalaenopsis equestris
ACAAAATTTCGACCCGCGATCGATCGTTTCAAAAGGTTTACTCGAGCATTCGACAGGTAACAGTGCAAACGATGTGAATTGTGGCGATTGGACGTGTCGACTCTCCGAATTGCGAAATTTTGTGCGCGGGGGTGTGAATTGTGCAAAAGATTACCCTAAGGCTTAAAAAGGTCCTATAAGAATTTCTTTTGGGTTTACTCATGTCGGTTTCATCCTTCTAAGTGCTAGAAGTTGACACCACACACGCGAAACCACAAAAGAGGACAGAAGTAGATCGAACTTCTAACACGAAGCAGGTCCTATTTCTAAGGTTTTAAGATAGTCAAAGGGAGACCCCTAAGGCTAGATCCTAACTCCTACGAGAAAGACTAGACCTTACTAAAAAATGAGGTCAACAGCGGCATGAGCCGTGATTTGCTGCTACATTTTAAAGTCAATGTTATAATTTTTTCCTTCTCATTTTGATGTGTTATTTTTTTTTTAGATCTCATTATAGTCCATATTAGTATGTGGAGGTGCATTTTATTTTTTTATGCATAACTTTGCTCGTTTTATGTGATCAGATATATTTGAGTTATATAAATGTAACTCCACTTATTTGTATTTTCTTGTCTTAACATTGATCTTTTGTTGATAAAATAATTAATTCTGCAACACAGACTATTAATTCAAATAAAAAATTTTCACATAAGTTGTTTACAAAACGCACGAACCAAACAGCTTAACAGCTTATCCAGAACAGTGGCAGATTGGTCATTTCTCCAGAATCAGCTGTTCTCAAAACGCACTAACCAAACAACCAGACAGATTATCTGGATCAGCTGTCCATCAGCAGATTATCAGGATAAGCTATTTATCAGCAGAAGCTGGATAAGCTGCAGCTGCCCCAAATAGACCTTAAGATTCACACAACAATAAGAAAACAAGTCTTAGTTCACAAACCAATCACAAAAATTGTCGAAATAACAAAAAATAAATTCATCTAACCAAAAATTCAGCCCTCAAGTCAATAAAAGATCAATTTCCCCAGAAGTTGGAAATATATAATTGCACTTACTCAGAGAATTATACTCATTGAATTCACATCTAACCAAAATTCAATTTTTAAGGCAAAATTAAAAATTAATCAAGCCAAAATTGAATTTGCATGCCTCAATAATGCAATATTATAATCCCCAATTTAAAAATTGTCAAATCCTGAATTTTTATACAATACCTAACAACACGTGTTATTGATAACTAAAAAATGCAATGCAAAAATATATTCTCTCCATCCTGAAATGAAAATGTAATCAAGAATCTTTAAGGCAATACACACAAGCTGATAGGAACATAGATCCATATTCAAACATGTCACAAGGAACAACAGCAAACCTGAATAGTCCATTTCAATGAACCAATAACAATAACAAATAACCAATTGAACCAATAAAATAATCAAAAAAAAGAGACTATAATGAACCAATCAAGCCAGCATATATAGCGCAAAACATAACTAAAGTTTAAATAAGATCTGTTTATGGGGATCATCATCATAGGCATGTTTATACAAATAAACTAAAGTTTAAATAAGATCTCAATTCATACAATTTGTGTTGCAAATAAGTAAAACTTAAAACATTTTATCAAATATGCTTGACCTAAAAAAATCAACTCCAAAAATTTTGATGTTCGACATTCAACAAGCAAATCTAAACATAATTGTTGCACTTCCTATAGCTTAATACAAATATCATCACATGTAAGTCTTATCATGTCAATGCATTAAACACCTCTAGCATCCACCATCTACAGTGAGCAAAACCTCATCATTTAAGGTTGCTTCAAGAATTAGATGAGTAAAACTAGCTAGTTGGATGTGAAGTCTAATAGAGAGATTAAATAGAGAACAATCAACTTACAAGAACTACACCAAAACTTACAAGAACTATCAACTTTAAATTTTCTTCACAATATGATCTCACTTTTCTGCCAATCAATCAGTAAAACATCTTTTGGAAACTCTTTACAATTTCAAAAGGGTCATTGCTTACCACCAGGTTAAAATTTACCTCTGCTCCGCATAGAAAATATAACCTACCTACAAACCCTTGAAAGCAAGCACAGAAGTTGCAAAGGAAGCTCATTGGCGATGAAAGGTAACCCTATCTATCTTTGCAGGACGGAGACGGAGCAAGGAGGGAGCAGAAGTCATGATGATCTGACGCAGGGGATCAAGGATATAAGCGGAAGTCGTGATGATCTTTACATGTTTATTGATGAGTCTTGATACCCCCTGTCAAGTTGAGCATCCTTTGTAGTAATGGTCAACTTGCGAGTAAGTTCAACATGCTTCTTAGGCTTCAAGGCTTTTGTAAATATATCAGCAGGTTGGTCTTGGGCCATGATATCAAGTACAATAATGTTGTTGCATTTGATATGATCTCTAATGAAGTGCTGATTGACTTCTATATGTTTTGTTCTGGCATGGAAAATTGGATTATGCGCAAGAGCTATGGTGGAGGTACTGTCACTATAGATCGAAACTGGTGAAGGTGGAATCTCTGTGAACTCTTGTAATAATCGTTGTAGCCATAAAACTTCCAAAGTAGAAGTAACCAAGGCGCGATATTCTGCCTCGGTTGATGATCTGTCAATTGTTTGTTACGTTTTGGAAGACCGTGAAATGAGTTTGTGACCAATGTAAACACAAAATCCTGTTATTGATTTTCTATGTTGACTATTACTTGCCAAATCTGCATCTATATAGGAAGACAGAGAAAGAGAGCCAGAAATGATAGGCAACCCATAGTGGGGTGTGTCTTTAAGATAACGAAGAAGTTTATTAAGTGAAGGTGATATGTGCTTGGTTCATGCATAAATTGATTAAAAAAATTTACACTAAATGTGATTTCAGGTCGTGTTACGGTTAAGTAGTGTAAAGCACCTATGAGATGCCTATAGCAGTGTGGATTAATGAGAGAAGTGATATTTTTTATAATTTTGTAGAGTTGAATGGATAACAATGTTAAAATCTTTTTTGATATCATTTCAACTTTATTTCATAATACAGATAGCTATTTACTTTGATGCAAAAAATATCCCTTGGAATTCTTTTCTATTTGAATGGCAGTGGATGAGTTTCCTGTATTCAGTATATTGTCTACATATGTTAACAAGTAGATTCTAATATTGTGATGATAAAATGTGGAATGAATGGTCAGATGTGCTTAATTTAAAGTTTTGAGTGTATAAATAATTGCAGAAGGTTGAACACCACTGTTGTGGTGCCTGTTTTAACCATAAAGTGCTTTGTTGAGTTTACATACATAATGCGGGTGTTGACTGACTTGAAAACCTGGAGGTTGACTTATATATATAATATCTTCAACTTTTCCAAGCAGAAAAGTGTTGGAAATATCTAATTTTTGTATATCCCAGTTTTCCATAATGATAGTAGTAATTAACATGTGAATAGTGAAAAACTTTGCAACGGAACTAAAGTTTTCATGAAAATCAATACCTGATTGATGCTTGAAACCTTGGGCGACCAAGCATGCTTTGTACCTGGCAATTGTGTTATTTGTATGTTGTTTAAGTCGAAAAGTCCATTTGAATCCAGATAGATTTTGGTTTGGATGAGGTGAAACAAGTGTCTAAGTTCCTTGTTGTTGTGAGGCAAGAAACTCATCAGACATAGCTTTGCGCCATTGAGAGTGTTGTAGGGCTTGTTTAAATGTGATGAGGCGGTTGTCTTGAGTAAAATATATAAGTGACAATATCTTCGTGGGTTTTATGTTACCAGTTCGGGTGCGGGTAATCATAGGATGGGTCTAGCAGGGACGAGGAGGTGGGTTGGAAGGAGTGGGACAGTTATGAGTGTTGAGTTGTGGGGAGTCAGAAAGGGAGTCAACAGTGGGAATAATTACATGAGGCGTTTCAGTCTGTTGAGTTGAAGGTAAGATATTTGGAGAAGAAATGGGTGAATTAGGATGAGTAATAGTAGAGGTTGGAATGATGAAAGGAGAAGGTGGAACTGAGGGAGGATGACTTGGGTTGTGAGAGGATTTATCTCTGAAAGGAAAGTGAGATTCATTAAATGTGACATGCCTTGATGTAATGACACATTTATTTGTAATATCATAACATTGGTAACCCTTGTGATGATGGTTGTAGCCCAAGAAAACACATAGAGGGTCTTTTGGGGTGAATTTGTGAGCTATAGATGGTGGATGCCAAGGGTAACAGGCACAACCAAAGCTTTTGAGGTTATGATATTCAAAGGTATGTTTGTGACGTAGTTGAAAAGGAGAGACGTTTTGAGTGTTGTGAGAAGGCATCTTGTTAATTACATAAACAACAGAGCGAATTGCTGCCAGCCAAAATTTAGGAGGTAATGAAGCAGTATTAAGCAAGGTTCGAGTTGTTTCAGTTACGTGTCTGCTTTTGCATTTAACACCACGATTTTGTTCTGATGCATAAGGACAATTGAATTGCTATTTTATGCCATTGTTTTGTAAATATAATCGTAATGTATGTGATGTGAACTCAGTGTCACAATCAGATCTTAAAATTTTTACAGTATGATTATATTGATTCTTCATATAATTATGCATGTTAATAAAAAATAGAGGTACTTTAGTCTTGCAATATAATGGAAAGCACCAACAAAATCGAGAATAATCATCGATGAATGTTACATACTACTTGCAAAACTCTAAGGATGGTTGAAAATAAGGTCTTTAGACACCAGAATGAATCAATTTGAAAACATTATATTTGGTATGACTGATAGAAACAATTTTTTTTGTGACACATATTACGTTTACATTCATTACAATGTTGATTAGTTTTGTTAATTTGAAGTTGAGGGTGCTGTCTTGCTATCATATGAAGCACCCTAGAAGGATGATGTCCTAATCTGTTGCGTCATAGAGTGGAAGAAATGCTAGCAATGTGTTGTGCTGGAGCCCGATCCCGAACCCGCCTCCCGCTCGATCACGAAGCGTTGCTCCCGCTCTATCGTGAATCTTCGCAACCGCTCCCGCTCGCCTCTTCAGTTCGAGATACCTGTTCTCGCTCCCACCTCCTCCTGCTCCTCATCTGATCGTGAATTCTCTCGACGTCTCCCGCTTCTCGCGATAAAAGGCTTCGGACAGCTTCTTTAGTTTTGAAAGTCACGATTTTGGTGTTCTTCTTTAGACTTTTACAGGACAGTGGAAGAGTTTCCTCGGGACAGAGGAAGAGAAGTGCAAGGTGTAGTTCCTGTGGTAAAAAAAAGAAGAAAGAAGAAGAAGATTGTTCTCCCTAGGCTTCTTCTTGGTGGATTGTAGCGGTAGAGAAATTGAGTTTATTTCTCTTGTAAGTTTATCTTCTTCAGTGTATCTCGGTATATAGAAAGAAGAAGAAAAAGCAACGAAGTGAGAGATTCTTCTTGTAAGTCG
>NW_018164538.1:915240-919318 GCF_001263595.1 Phalaenopsis equestris
CACTAAACCTAAGAAATATGAATATTTTACTAAAAAAGCAAGCATTTGGAACATTCCCCATTTTAAAAAATAATATGTATACAAATTTCTCAAAATGAAACATCCTAACATTAACATACTAATTGAGATTTCTAAACCAACTTTTCAATAATTTGAGCTCAAGCTATGCAACAATAGCAAATGAACTTTGAAGTGGTAAATCAGATGATACCCATTGGAATCTTTTCCCAGGAAAACATTAAAGCAATTTAGTTATGATCAACATATATTAGATAGCTAGCACTATAGAAAAAGCTCACTCTATAACATGATCAAATTTTTCGCCAAATATATTTATCAATGGCATGAAAAATTAAAAATAATTAAAAAAAAAACTTGCAACTTATCCAAGCAGGTCTAGATGAATAAGGGACCGCTCAGTAAAATGCAAGACATGCATAAATTATACTTATCAATTGGTGAGTGATCACTAATCAATTGGTGAGTGATCGGACCAACAAGCTAACTTGACCATGCCTTACATTAGGCTAGGACCTAAACATGCAAACATAGACATTGCCCGCTAGGAACAAATGAGAAATAAATTTTAAGAATTATTAAGATGAAAATCAACTTATGACGGCATATATTGCAACATTATAGACACACACACACACAGAAAGATATATATACCAAGAGAGAGAGAGAGAATGGAAGTTTGGTGAACCCTTATTATCAAAAAATAAAAATAAAAATTACAGGGTTATGAGGAAATAGCAATTACATAGGAGTAGAACTTTATTGTTACTGTTAAAAAAAATTAATGGAAAGATAATAGAGGACGCTTGATGATCAACCAAGAGATGAAGCTCAAGCAGGGACGCTAAATCGGTTTGAGCTAGCACAATGCTCGATTGGGCTCGGGACGGTGCTAGAAGTGCGGAAGTGAAATGAAGATCGGGTCAACGCTCAAAACAAGTATCCTTAATGAGCTCGTCGACACTCGAAGCGAATGTTGCACTCGGGACGACACTCGAAAATGAATCCAAACACTGGCTATCAATCAAATTCGTTCGTAAGTTAAGTTAATTTAACTTAAAAAACAGAGGCGTGTCATAAACACCTCAAGACAAATTGTCATATGCGTACGTCTCGGTACAAAAAGGTGTAGACCTCACTCGAAGGACTGAGGCTAAAGCCTCAAGGCTATTCTTTCGCGCATCGAATCAAGGCGTCTCGGCCGTTTTGTAAACGATGATTTACAAATGGGAAATCTACATGCACAACACATAATTTTTATGTATTTACATATCTCACACCTAAATTTTTATACTGCATACATAGCATTTTGGTGCTTTAAACCTATGCATAAAATAAGGCTATTTCTATGTGATATTAAAGATTTAAGTGATGTGTCTAATATGAAAGGCCAGGTGCAATATATGTAGATATATAAGAATTGTGTGCTATGTAGATGCACCTAGGGCTGTCAAAAAAGCTCGTTGTTCGCGAACAGTTCGTGTTCGGTTCGTCAATGAGTTCGTATTCGATTCGTTCGATAAGTAAACGAGACAAATACGAACAAATTTTTTTCGTTCGGTTAGTTAAACGAACCAAACACGAACAGTGATGCGTTCGTTCGTGTTCGAATCGTTATTGTTTGAAATATAAAATAATATAAAATAATTATATATAAAAAATTTATTATATTTTAAAACATTAAATTTTATAAATTATAATATATCTTTTCTAACTTTCTTTGTCTATCTACCTATCACTAAAATTAAATATAATACTTCACAAACCACAAATTTTAAGCATTAAACTTAGGATTTAAATATGTCAATAGACTTTACTTAAAAATACATGCATATACTATTCCTAAATATATATACTATTCCTAAATATATGACAATACACATCACTTAATCAACTATTAATTACTAAATCTGGAAATGTAAGCACACTTCAAATACATGACAAGTAGTTGCACCGTAATGTTGAAGCCATTATAATATCACAACAATAAATGGCAAGAGAATGAAATGATTGTAACTCTTATATTTCTAAGTTCGATCCTCTATACCACACCTGGGCCCAATCTACAAGCCTTAGTTATTGGTGACTATGCATGCCATATATTTAAATTAATGCTTTTAAACATATGACTTGGTCTCTCGACAAACTCGTACTATTATAAAACTGAAAATCAAATTATCTTCATGAAATACTACATAAATTTAAATTGGGAGACATGCATGTGGAACTCTTGAGGCAATTTACATACATGCCATCCGATTTTATCTATTTGGGAGAAACGGCATTTACATACTATGGACCCATATGTTTTATTTTAGTGATATTTACATACATGAACCAAATCCTATTTATTTATATATCTAACACCTAAATTTATATATTTTTATAATTACACCATCTAGATAATTTTTTTAAATAATAAATTTTAATATTTTTAATTACATATTGAAATTAATATTAATAATAATATTAACTTTAATTTCTCTCGATTACCTGAAAATAAAGGCTGCGGGTATAAATTATAATTGAGGTGAGGCATTGACATCAACATATTTGATGCGTGCTTAAAAATTTGTCGTGGTAGAGTGACAAATTATAGTCTTGACATTGTATGAGAATTCAACACACACATATATGAAAGATAAACAAATAGTGGCGACTCCAGAAATTATTACGTGGAAAAACAGGAAAGGAAAAAACCACATGGACTAGCCTAGTTGCGAAAATCCACTATTGATTGATGATTACAGAAGTCCTTTGTCTCACAGATGAGAAAGAGTAACTATAATTTTTATATTACAGCCTCGACTGTCGGCGTCTAGTTGGTGGTGATTGACGAAGATTGGTAGCGCTCGACGACGGCCGGCGATGATCAGAGATGGTTGACGGCAGGCGTTCTTTCTCAAGGCTCAAACTCTCTCTCATGTGAGGGATGAAACTCCATTTATAGTGTTTTGGGTATAATTAATACAGAAATATGAACAATTTTGATCGGACGATCCGGGAGCTTTTTTTGATCGGATGACGTTTGATGGACATTTGAGTGTCTTAACGATGTCGAAATTGAGCAATCTTGGGCTCGTTGGATTTGTCTTGTCGAGACGCTCGATTTGACTATGAACTCGCTAGATTCGACATCTGTTAGACTTTCCAAATGCGTCCGGAAATTCTCTAAGAGTGGTTTAATGGTTAGATTTGGGATTGATCTGACTTGGATTGAACTAGTTTTTATATCAAATGGTCTGTCTCATCGAGCCGTTTAGTTTGACTATAAGTTTATTGAAATCGGAGCTCTGGATAACTATTAATTGAAGTTTTAATATTTCGTGCTCAATAGATTATTTTAAGGTTCGTGTCATATCTCGAGATTCGTGATAGATGATGAACATTATTCGGTGGTTTATCAAATAAGAGTCTAAATAGTCACTCTATCATCGCGAACTTTCTAGCACGCCTAAACACCAAAATTTAAAATATTGTATCTCCCAAAAAAAAAATGTCATGTGGATGTATATTTTTATGAAAGTAGCAAGTAAAAAGAAATTAAGTGGGGCCAAAAGATCAGTTGAGGAGAATCTTTTTGCAGTTATTTCGGTGATGAGTAACATATGAGAGCCTTATTTAGGGAAAATTATTCGGTCCGACCACCGCATGTTCTCTGCATGCGTGTGTGCAAGGGTGTAAATCAGGCTTAATTAATGTTCCAGCTCGTGAAAATATATTATTATTTATGTTTGGCTCGTTTATTTTTCGAACACAATAGTTATATTCGTGTTTAGTTTGCTTAGTGAACCGAACCCAAGTTGTTCGGGAATAAAAAATCATATTGACAACCCAGACTAGGAGTGTAAATGAGCTGAGCTTGACTGATTCCAAATTCGACTTGTTAGAAAATATTATGGCTTGTGTTCGGCTCGCTTATATATCGAGCTCAAAAAATTTTTGTTTATCGAGTTAAACACGAGTTATTCACGAATAATAAACTATTTTGACAAATCACACAACAGCAGGCTGTGTTAAAAGTATGACGAGATTTAAATCTCCTTATTTATAGTAAAAT
>NW_018164538.1:919418-921392 GCF_001263595.1 Phalaenopsis equestris
AACATGCGGTGGTCGGACCGAATAATTTTTCCTAGCCAACACATATCATTACATCTTGCGTGCGGGCACAAGCACATGCCCTTCATATCTTTTTGACAACTACACATATCATTGTATATGAAGTCCTTCAATCGTGGTATCTTGATTGAAGTCGAAATACTTAAGTTACCAATACATCAATACATGAATAGTTGCATTTAATGTTATCATAACAATTAAAATTTGGTGATTATGTCTCCAATACTAAGGCTTTCATGATGATGACTAACATTAATGACAATATTATTCAATAAAAATTTTAAAAAAAATACTTGTGAAGAGGCTGGATGATTAATTGGATACTGATTGAGTTATATTTTCTTCAAGACATTAATCATGGCTGACCTTAGACATCTCTTCTTTTACTTTTATTCGACCTCCTCCTCCCCCTCTCTCCCTCTCTACTCCTTGCTCTCTCTTGATAAATATTTCTTTTTAATTTTTGAAACATGAAAAAACTCAAGTTCTCGACATGCATATCTAAACGCATGGCTATGCTTGCCAAGCGCCATTGAATAAAGCTCAACTCTAGTTCTTAATCTCTCTTTTATACTTCTTGTGGGAATCTATGATAGTTCAAACATATTAGGGAGCACAATACTTATTGAGTACGGACACAAATTTGCGACCGGTGTCCGATCTGGACCACTGAAATGCATTTTTTGTTTTTTTTTATTAGAGTTGGGCCACTTAAATTTTTTTGGACGGTCTTGACCGGACATCGCACGCAAACTTTGTGTGTGGTGTCCACACACAATAATTTTTCTATATTAAGAGTGTTTTTACCATTTACTAGTCTTTTATCTTAGTTCTTATCTCATGTCCCTTAAGATCCTTAAGTTGAGCTCAACTTTATAAGATTTTGTTATATACACATACATACATACATACATATATATATATATATAAAGATAATATATATATACACGCGCGCGTCACCAACAAAATTTCATCATCTGACATGAATCTCGAGACGATATTTTAAGCGGAAACATTTAAATGTTGATAAAAAGTCATATAGAGCTGCGATTTCAGCAAACTTATAGTAAAACTGATCGGCTTGATGAGACGGACTTAATGATATAAAAACTAACCCAATCTGAGTCAAATCAAGCCCGGATCAAACCATTAAACAACACTTGAAGGATTTCCAAAGGTAGTTGAAAGGTCAAAAGAATGTTGAATCTAGCAAGTTCATAGTCAGATCGAGCGTCTCAACAAGACGAATCCAACAAGGCCAAGATTGCTCGATTATGACATCGTTAAGGCACTCAAATGTCCATCAAACGTCATCCAATCGAGGGAAGCTCTTCAGACCGTCTGATCAAAATGGTACATATTAATGCATTAATTGCACTCATAACACTATAAATAAAGCCTCATCTCTCACATAGATGAGGGGACTTAAGAGAGAACTTGAGGCTTTGGAAAGGAGCTCAAGTCCAACATCATCACTGCCATCATAGACCTCCGACGACCACTGCCGATTGCCGTTGACCACCGTCGACCGTCGTCAACCATCGCCGACCGCCGTTGACCACTGTCGGCCACCGACGATCACCTCCGATCACCGCTCCCCTCCCGCGCGATCACCACTCACCTCTGTCAACCACCGCCAACCGTCATCGACTGTCGTCGACCACCACGTACTAGATGTTATTAATCTACATTGTAACTTGGAAAGCTAGTAACAATTTCCCATATGTAGGACAATGAGTCTTTGTAATCATTAACCTATAGTGGATTTTATGACTGGGTTAGGCTCCGTGGTTTTTTCTCTTTACTGATTTTTCACGTAAAAACTCGTGGTGTCATCACAAGTTGTTTACCCTTTCATCTGAGTGTGTGTTGAATCCTCGTGCAACGCTAAGACGATAATCCATTACTCTACCACAGTGAATTTTCCAGCACGCATCATATATATATATATATATA
>NW_018164538.1:921406-922930 GCF_001263595.1 Phalaenopsis equestris
GGATGCTGGATATATATATATATATATATTGCAAGCCCCAAATAAATTATCTTTACACTATTTATGGACATAGATCACTTAATTAAATAATTTTCAAAATCTTATTAATCTTGGGTACTAATTGTATTTGATTTCGAAGGTGACAATATGTTAAAAGGATATTAACTTGTATCTCTATTGTGTTTGCTATGGAGTGCTGATATATGTTACCATTGAATTCAAATATGTCCTGGAAACACACTCAATAAATAGAGCGTAAAAAAAGGAAAATGAGTAGAGAGAGCACAATAATGAACTGTAGAATTGTGTAACATTTATTCATGAAATGAACTCCTTATTTATAGATTTGGGGGTGATCTCGTTACACTCTGCACCCCTAGTAAAGTAGGATCATAAGGGTTTATTTTGGGCAATATACATTAATAAGGCCAGGAGTCTGAGAAGACGCCCAACTGGGTATATGACCCGGCGACTGTTATATGTGAATCAACATACTAATCTGGGCGGATTGTCTTATCCGCCTGGTTTTCCTAGCAAATCCCTCTGGAGGACCTATGCAGAGAGTTAGAAAGGGGTACCCTTTGGATGGGTTGGTGACATTCGCTTACCATAGGAGTTGTATGGCATTCTGTCGGGATGGACGTGTCTCTTAGTCGGTTTGTGTCGTGCGAATAAGTGCTAGCTCATGAACTACTCCTGGTGGGCACTGTCTTGTCTATTGTTCGTTGGATTACTTTGAGATCTATGCTGATATATTTTTGGCTTACAACAACATTTTAGCTAATAGTGATGTTTCTTGCAATCTCACTCCTACTCCTTGTGCAAAAAAGGAGGCCAAAAGGTGAAATATTAGGCTTGAGTTCATCTAAGGTGAGAACAACAAGATTACCATGCTTCTTCTTTTTTTAGCAATCAGTATATGGACTTCAGAAACTAATGTTCTTAATTAAGCAATTTTTTTAGAATTTCGTGAAAACATTTGCAAGGAGTCCCTAAAGGCTTCTAATGTAATGGCCAAGGAGTTAGAGATCTTAAGTTGTATGCTTCTCACAAGTAATATTGAGATCAAATTTAATACAAATGGATTTTATAATTTACACCACCTCAGTGTAGGCATCATGATACACTTGATTAAGGTTGCTGCATCAAGCTACACTTGGTCTAGCTAACTTTGTAATTTGGTTTCAAAACAGCATAAAGCAATCATTTTCACAACCTTCGTAATATAATAAAAACATCCCATCTTACCCTAGACTCCTTTTATATAGGTGTTAAAAGAACTTGGGCAGCTCTTTAAATACTTCTTACCCAAGCCCAGTAGAATACATCATCCATTATGCAAACGAATGTGAGCATTGTCAATATGGAGCTCAATTTAATATATGGGCAGGCAAACACCTTTATGATTTTAAATTAACTTATTAAAAATTTGAAAAAAGGAATATAAAAATTCATAAGGATTTCAATGATTCAATTAATTGAAATGCACTAATATATATATATATATATATATATATATATATA
>NW_018164538.1:922941-927690 GCF_001263595.1 Phalaenopsis equestris
TATATATATATATATATATAGAGGTGACTTTAAAGTTAGTTTGGACACTCATTTAGGCTTACAAGTCATGTCTTCATCAAATACAACATGCATCAATCAATTTGGCTTTGAAATGTTTACTTATCACATTTTAAGATTTATATAAATGACCAAATAACATATTGCAATTGTTAATATGACAGCTATTTCTTCTTTGCAATTCAATATTTTATTGATAATGAAATGAGTTAGAATATTGACCAGGATGTTATCTAAGAAACTGAAGATTGATTGCAATTATAGCGATCTTCTAATTGAGCTTCACCATCATGATGTCATTCGAGGGCAAATGAATTTCAAGATGTTTGTTATGGAGTTTCATACCACAATTTCACATGTTATAATGTAACTTTAAGTTTTATTATGACATGTCTAATTTGATTTGTTGCTACTTGAAGTGACCTACCAAATCAATTGAACACGATGAGTTGACTCGTGCCAGAGGACTCCATAGGTTTAATTGCATGAGCCATCAGTCTCATTGGTGGCTCACTTGCTAGCATTCCTTTTGCCAACAAGTTCCCTAAGATTCTTGCTACCCTTTACTTTTGGTTGACACCTCCAACCATGTTCATCAACTCTCAATAAGATAATCTTCTTCAGGGTTCAACTAATGGCTTTGACTAGACTGGTGTCAGTTATTTTTCTTAATACTAAAGTAGGCTCGCTAACAACTTCATCTCAATCGCCTGATATTAATTATTTAAATTATGTCTATCATAAATTATGTCCTTTAGACTTCTAATATTTTTCAGAGCATTAAACGAAGAAATTTGGGATGATGTTGTACGTATCACACGTTGCCTACATACAATTATAAATAACTCTTATTTGTATCTCATGGGAATCCCACATTCTCCCTAATCCCTATATAAGCTCATCATGTAATGCCTTATGGGGGGTTCAAAACTTTGATGCCAAACTATTAATATAACTTAAATGTCATCCTTTCTTCTCATCTTCTCATCTCTCTTACCTATTTAATCACATTTATACCACCATACCACTATCTTAACGTTTAAAAATGAAATGCACCTTATCATTCATAAGTGGCATATATATAAAAATTTATGCTTAGACATTAAATATGTAAATATATAATAAGAATTGAGTGGTGTGTATGTATATAAAATGTCATGGTCATTACAATATCTTTAAAAGTGAACTTTTCATTCTAAATAATTCATAAAAAATATTAATTACATTTTCTCGCTCACATGGACTTCATTTTATAAAATGTGAAATAAATGATTTTGATTTATAAGTATATTTAAATTTATAAATATAGAGAATCTTCATGGCTAAATATTTAAAAAGTATATAAAAAGTGTTTTTATTTTAGATAAATTAATTAATTGTATTGATATTTTGATATAATTTAAAAATAAAGATATTATATTAATAAACAAATCGGCTTAAATAATGGATATGTTAATTCATGAAATTAGTGGTGGGCCCTATCCAAATGCTAATAAGAGTTTACGGGCGAGATAAACTTCCTCGTAAATCTTTTTTAACCTACAGACCTGCATTGGGTGGGGTTAATTTATGTTAGGCGAATTTGGAGAAATTATTGCATCGGGTGTTGATGACTCCAATTAAGGCTTATCGTATGTACAGACAGATTCACTCATATATTAAATTAATTTTTGTTTGCTAAAGTAGGCATGTCTGTACATGTGGCAGACCCTGATATGTGTCATGATGCAAAACTATATGAGATCTCTTTATTCAATAATTTTTCGATGAATTTGGGTGATAATTAACGGTTTAATTTTATCCAAAATTTTTGCATATATATAAGAAAATGATACAAAAGATATAATATTTTTTACATTTAAAAAACCGGAAAGCAAAAAAAATAAAAAATAAAAAATCACGTGGTCTGGCTTGAAAATTTTCTTTTTCATCATGTTAGGTGATATTAAAAATGATGCACTCAACATTAACTTGATTGCGGAAAATTATGGTGCAGAGTAATGAACGTGAAAACGAAAGTTTTGATACAATTGGATGGTGATGGTTGTGGTTCAAGAATGATGACTAGAGTCAAATGATGGTAGCTAGACAATGATGGACAGACGGTCGTGATAGAATGATGCAATCGGGTGATGGTAGTTTGAAAGTTAAGGTCGAGCGATGACGTCAATCGATGATAGTTAGGAAATAATATTTGAGCACGATGATGAGATAATGATGATTGATGACGACAGACATCAACATTGGGCATTAGAACTAGTTTTTGAGTTTTTCGGAGTCATAAATCAAGTCTCTATCTTTTTTATTGGAGAATATGACTATATTTTATCAATTTTAAAGTAAGGTTTTGGTAGATATAGACAAAAATCTCTGACATTTTATCAAACGACGCATATTAATTATGGTTTAGTGATTGCAGAAATCAGCTTTAGTTGATGATGACAATAAGGTAATATCAAACGGTGGTGATTGTCAATATTGATCAGCAGTAATTGAATAACAATTTTGATAATATTTATCGTCTTTGACTAATGTCTGAAACTTTTTATTTAATGTCACCTTAACGTTTGAAATGAAGTTTTATTATCAATTTTTGGCTTCAACATTTTAGTTAATTTCATAATAATCATATTACCTCCATAGAATATGTTATATTGGGGGCTTCGAATATTTGCGCCGTCTGTCTTCGGTGACATGAATGAGAGAGTCCCACGTGCGGTTCAAGAACAATTTTTTTGGAATACAAATTAGGATTGTAGATAATAAAATGGCTAGACACTTTTACCCTTATTTTTTTGAAGAATTTAAAATCTAGGGCTTTGAGGATTCTTATAGAAGCAAGTTGGATGAATATCCCCTCCTAAAAATAGGAGAGGAATTTCAATAAGTGCTAGTCATTAGGGCATTGATTGCTTAGCATCATAGCAGCAATTTGAGTTTTAAATTAAGAAATTTGTAACTGTTGTTTGCCAAAAGAGTTCAACCTTCTTTAAAGTCCTCTCTGAACTTCGTATGTTGTAATATTGTGATATACTGATATTAAACTCTTGAATTCTATGCAATCAACATAGAATTTATATGGCTACCTTCGTTGGCATTCATTGCCTTCCATGTTAGTTAGTTGATCTTCTAATAGGCAGCTTTTGATTAAATTAATCTAATTTAATTGCTCTGTTATTCCTTACCTGTTAAAGCTTCGCCTAAGGATCCTGCCTTGTCCAGAATTCACAAATATGGATTTACAATTTCCTTTTTTTGGGCCTCCTAAACATGATTAATTGAGCTAATAATAGAAAGCATGTAATTAACCTGATAAATAGGACTTCTTCCCAAGTTTAGCGTCACATGGCTTCAAAAACCGGGCATCTTCCTTATTGGGCTGAATAGGAAGAGTTATATATATGGATGCTGGAAGTAATTGCATTGCAGTGCCTCTACTACAGTTTTCTTCTCTTAGGTTGACTCACGGCAAGAAAGAAAGCATTGCATGCATGGTATTTTTTCTGTTCTTCTTGGTGTGACTCTCGGTTTAGAGAGAGAGAGAGAGAGAGAGAGAGAGAAGAGGAGAGAAAAAACGTGTTAGAGGCAATGGACGGGTGTAATCCTCAAAGCTAATAAAATTTTCTGCAGCTCCGTGGACATAGGAAATTTACCGAACCACGTAAATCTGTATGTTTCCACTGTTTTTTTGTTTTGTGATTTTTCTCGATCATATTTTTCATTTTATTGTCGTCGTTTTCACAACAAATTGATCAAACTATTTTCAGTGTTGTGAGTAACCTTCCAAGATACCATATCATTTCACATGCCACATTCAATTTTTATTATCTGCACCTCTTGAAAAAAATTTTCCCGAAATATTTATTACAGTCCCTCCAACCTCTTATGTTATTTAACCATCTATTTATATCATTGCTTTGCTATATAATGAGGCCTCGTGTGCTTATTATTTGGCCATTTTCCTGATAAACCAAACCATGTTATATGGTTTAAATAGGCTCTTTGGCCATTTTATGATAAATAATATTTGGCCATTTAATTTTAACATAAGCATAATATTTACCTTTCTTATATAGAGTTTCTAAATAAATAATCATATATCAGATAGATGACTAAATATGATGATCCGAAAAAACAAAGTGAGATTTTAGACCGTTTGAGATGACTACAAAATATGGCTGCAAAATTATTATATATATATATATATATTTGAGAGAGCTATTGAGTATTATAAATACACATTTAAAAATAATAATAATAATCACAAATTTCTTATAGCTTAAAAAATATGACTCTAAACAACGACAAGAAGTATTTATCCCACTAAGTGAAGTCAGTTACATCAATCATTTTTCTCCAGTGAGTGTCGTGTTTAACATCCCAAAGTGTTTTTAGGTCTATATCTATCTTTATTAATATAAGTCGAATCTAAAACATCTATTCTCCTAAGTGGGAGATTAAATGGTTGACATTTATGTCAAAGTACTCCCTCTAATCTTGCTTACCACTGGAGCTACAACAACACTTCCACAGATATATTCATTTTGCATTTTACCTCTCCAACCACCTAAGCATTTTTATCTCAATAACACTAACTTAGTTTTATGTTTCTCTTTTACAGGCAAATATTCTGTGTCATAAAGCATTGCAAGTCAGGCTATCATCTTATAAAATTTTTCTTTCAAGTCTAAGCGAAATTTTTCTATCACACAATAGGCCCGACACATCACA
>NW_018164538.1:927790-929764 GCF_001263595.1 Phalaenopsis equestris
GACGACTAGGAGAGCTGGTCAAACACGAGAGCGGTAAGTTGTAACGCAGGATATATATTCTTAGTTTCCGTCGGCCAGTGGCTTCGAAACTTAAAAATACACGGATTTATAACCTGATTGTCACATCCCTAAATAGCTCTTAGGAGTGATGAACAATCAAGTACTTAAATACTATTTTTTTGCCCTACATCTCTTGTGAGACTTTTTGTCCGTGACGTTCTCCTCCACCCAATCACGTGACGTCATTGTCAAGAACCGACCTACCGAGGGTCCTACTGGACCATGGAGAGTCTACACATCTGGCAGACAATAATCTGCTCTGATATCACTTGTCACCTCCCAAAAGAGCTCTTAGGGGTGGTGGGCAGCCCATGACTTAAATTCTGTTTTTTTGTCCTACACCTAACCGATGTGGGATTTTTTGTCCGTGACATGACGCTGTAAATTGCACCTAACAATCTTCAGATATGACTATAAATGAACCAACACACCTCATGCATAATTCGAATTCAGCACAATTAATATTCCATAATATTTATTTAAATTAATAAAAAAGTTAGTTTTAATAATCTATTAAATTTAAAGATTAAATGAATTAAATTTGTGTATAGTTTAACTCATATAATTATGTTTATAAAAAATTATTTATTATTTAACAAATAGCTTATTAAATACTTTATATTTATATTATATATTATTTAAATAAATTTTGACCAATTAAAATTTATTTAGTTACATATTTGATATGTCATCAATAAAATTTGTCATTTAGTATGAATCTTGGGGAGTTTCACACGGTTCTCAGAATATTTTTTGAGCATGAATCATTTAAACTCAAATTAAAAACAATATTGAACTCTGCTTTCAACAAAATTAGAGTCAAATTGACCGACTCAATGAGACGGACAAAATGACACTAAAATTGATCCAAGTCAAGTTAAACCAAGCTATTAAACCACTTTTGAAAGTTTTTGATGACTTGTCAAAATGTTAGAAAGATTTCAAATATGAAGAGTTTAAAGTTAACTTGAGTATCTTGATATGAGAATATAACGCGTCCAAAATTACTCAATTCTTACATCATTAAGACACTAAAATATCCATAATATGTCATCTGATCGTGAGAATATTTCTAGGTCATTTGATGGAATGATCTGAATTATCTCCTTATCTACAAGGGAGGTCACTCCAAGGCTTTATAAATAGAGTCATACTTCCCGCAAGAAGAGGATAATTAGACATGAAAGAGAAGAGAATGAGTCAATTTTTAGAGTTGTTATAAACCAAATATCCGATGAATGTTTCTCGCTCTTGCAAACTTTGACCATAGTCAACCACTGTTCATTCGTTGTTGTCAACTACAATTGGTCGTCCCCTGTCGGTTGCGACGAAGTTGCTTGCGGAGTCACGATGAATGTTGCAGAGTAATGAAGCATCGTGCAGAATAATGGCCAACATTACAAAGTAACGAAGCGCCATAAGGAGTAGTGTATGGTTTTGAACGTTGTGATATGATACACCCTGAGGATAGTGTAATGACACACTTTTAAGATGGTGTAACGATGCACTATGAAAAAGGTGGACGACCCATCTTAAAGATGGTACAAAAAAACACCCTGAAAATGGTGTAAGAACACGTCTCGAATATGGTGTAATAATGCACCCCAAATACAGTGCAATAAAGCACACTGAAGAAGGTTTAACAACTCATCTTACATGTGATGTAATCATACACTCCCAATACGAGATCATGAATAATGTTGTATCAAGAATCTGACAATAACTCCCTACAATAACTACTTACAACTGACGTACTCAGAATACGATGACTTTATCAAACTCTTGAATTTTTCTCCTTACAGCTCTCCACTACGTTCTACGTGATCAACCATAACCTATGTGGTCCATAGCTCATGCAAATCTCAAATCCAGCCTTTATGGCTTACAAATATTATTGTGACTCAACACTACGAC
>NW_018164538.1:931665-934321 GCF_001263595.1 Phalaenopsis equestris
TATATATATATATATATATATATATATGTTAAAATTGCTTGGAGTTTTCCAACTAATGGGATCCCCTCTTTGCTCTTGCTAATAAATTTAAGAATGTTAAGTTGACTTTTAAAAATTGGCAATGACACTCTTTTACCTCTATCTAGTTCTATCAAGGATTTAAAAGATATAAAACATGTTATTATCTGTCAAGTTGAGAATTATCCCACCATTAAAAAACTTCTTACTTCAACTTCTTCCAATCAGAATGAGCTTATGAACACTATTTTTTTTGTGATTATAAATGGGTTGTACAATAAATTAAATGTACTTAGCTTTCCAAAGGAGAAAATAACCCTAAATTCATTTATCAAAAATTAAAAATTAGACATAATTCTACTTTCATTGAAGAAAAAAAAAAGATTAATATGCAATGGTGTACATCAAATAATATTTCAAATGAAGATATTTCTTTTTTATTCAAATTCATTGAATTGTAAAGCTTTCGATTTTTAAAATCTTGTTCTTATGTTTCCTATTTCCAATCATATCTTTACTAATGAAAGTACTGAGCTATTTATCATTTTTATGATGATGAAATTAAGAATGCTTTTATTCTATTGACTTTGATAAGACTTTTATGTCTGATTTTTTTTACTTTTAAATTTTCTAAAGATAGTTATATATCATTGATATGGACTGCATTGATGCTGTGAATTATTTCTTTTTTACCAGCTAAATTTGCTAATATAATTAAGCACTCTGCTATTGTTGCTATTCAATAAAAGACAAGTGTTAATAATTTCAGTGACTTCAAGCATATTTTTTATGTAATATTATCTATAAGGTTATTGTTATCATTCTTGCTAACAAGCCTAAGTTAATTTTACTTAGTAATATCCATCAATCTCAAACCACTTTCATCAAAAGCTGTGACATTGTTGAGAATATTTTCTTAGCTAATAATTTTTTATTTTGTTTAAATTTGAATAAAGACCTTACATTGTTTTGTTTGAAAATTGATTTAATGAAATCTTTTGATAAAGTTAAAAGATGTTTTATTTATGATTATATGGAACGTATGGGTTTTCCCCTTCTTTTCTTTAACTGGATTAAAGTGTGCATGAGTGATATTTACTTTTCTATTATTATTAACAACGAGTTAAAAATGTTACTATCCTTTCACATCTCGTTTAAGGCAATGATGTATGTTTGCTCCTTATCTTTTTTATCATTATTATGTATATTTTATCTTTTCTTTTAAAAGCTAATAATCACATTATTAATTATTCTAATGTGACTGTTGAAATTTAGAGGGTGGGTTTCTCATTTAATTTATGTTAATGATATTCTAATTTTTGGTAAACCTGATATTTTTTTCTTAGTTGTTTGTTGTTTATTTAATATTTTTCATATCTTCAACAAGACTTCTAATCTTGATGTTAATGTTTCTTTGTGAGCTATTTATTTTTCCAGGTCCGTGTGTACCTAATGTTAAGAAAGACAGAGGTTGAAGTAGGAAGACTTGGGCTTATTGTATAAAAAATGATCTTAATATTTTACAACTAAATGAAAATATGACACTAAATATGACACAATGGAGAAAAAGGATTCATGTAGCCTACCCCACATTGTGGGATTAAGGCTTTGTTGTTGTTGTTTTAGTGTTCGAAAAATCATCTCACCATTTGATTTAATTCTTATTTTTCTATTACTATTTTCCGAAAATACTTAATTAGAGTGATTTACAAGATTAGATCTTGTCTTAATTTTCATGTGACTACTTATAGTCAATTATCTTTTTATTATGATCTCTTATTTAATGGTAATTTTTAATATGAGAGTTGGGAATATTGCTTTCGCTTGGCTCAATTGTCCCAAGACACCAAACTTTGTGATGTCATCTTTAATGATAATTTGATCATTTCTGCTAATTTGATGGCCTCTTCTCAATGCAATGGCTCTATTCATGTTATTCCCATTAAAATGGTAACACCTGCTTTTGGAATGATTTAAAATCTTATTCTGATAAATATATTTATTATTTTCTTCATGAGCATATTTCTCATAAAGATTGGTATAAATTGATTTGGCATAAGAGCTATGCTTTTAAATTTGTCATTCATAAAATCTGTCTTTCATATGTGAAAGACCACACATAATGGGATCAAAACCTCTGATATTTTATCTTATAGAGGTATTACTATTGATATTTATTGCAAGCTCTCTTTAAATGTTTCAGAATTTCATAATCACTTATTTTTTAATGTCCTTATTCACATTCTCTTTTAAAAGGTTGTCTTCCATAGGACTTTTTTTTAGTCCCTAGTAAATATTTATCAAATTATTTATTACTTCTACAATATTAATTGTAAGATCGCTAAACGATTCCTCCTCTTTGTTGTTCAGGTTATGGCCTACTATATTTGGTGTAAAAGAAATTGCAAAATTTTTAAAAATAATTCCAGTCATATTGAAATGTTGATTCAAAACATCCATTGGATAATTAAGCAGAAGAGTAGAAGGTAAAAATTCAAAATAGAAATTCCCTCAATCAAAATTATTTATACGCTTTAATTCTTTTTTTTTTGTTTTTTAAATTTATGTTTCTCATTTGTTCAATTTTTTTAATATATATTCTGATTTTGTAATCTTAATATATACATTTTGGTAGAAG
>NW_018164538.1:934421-969122 GCF_001263595.1 Phalaenopsis equestris
AATTTTAGTTATTGGAGGATGCAGATAGATGAATACCTCTATGGGAAGAAACTTCATCTTCGATTATTGGGAAAAAGACCTGAAAGGATGAATGATGTTGAATGAAATTTATTATTGGATCGACAAGTTATGGAGGTTATTCGATTGACCATATCGAGGTATGTTTCACACAATGTCGTCAAGGAGAGGACGAATGTAGATCTCATGACAGTCCTGTTAGGTATGTATGAAAAGTGATCGGCGAATAATAAGGTGTATTTGATGAAGAAGTTAATCAATTTGAAGATGGCGGAAGATGATTTTGTTGCTCAACACCTGAATGATTTTAATACTGTCACAAATCAATTGTCGTCTGTTGAAATTGATTTTGATGATAAGATACGTGCGCTGATCTTGTTGACTTCATTGTCAAATAGTTGGGAAAATATGAGGATGGTTGTCAGTAATTATGCAGGCAAATCAAAATTGAAAGATGAAGCTATTCGTGATTTGATTTTGGTTGAGGAGGTGCGCAGGAATGATTCTGGCAAGTTCTCAGGATTGAGTTCAGCATTAAATATTGATTCCAGATGGAGGTCACATGATAGGAACTCAAACAGAGGAAGATCAAATCAAAGTCTGGTCAGCAGACAACCTGCTGGAATTGTGGCAAGGCTGGCCACATAAAGAGAAATTGCAGAAATCCCAAGAAAATGGAGAATGATAGTGCAAATGTGGTATCTAAAGAAGTACAAGATGCACTACTTCTGGCAGTTTATAGTTTTGTTGATGATGAAAGTGAAGAGGAGTGGGCTTGGGGCACCTATTCTTATTGTTCCACAGACAGATGATGGAGAACCATATAACTATGAAGAAATCTTACAATATGAAATATTGCAAGATGAAAGTTCAAGCAAGCGGGAGCTGACAGAACTTCTACCAGGGAAGAAGACATTACACAACAAGTGGATGTACCGGGTGAAAACTGAGCGTGATGGCAGTAAGAGGTACAATGCTAGACTTGTTGAAAAAAGATTTCAGCAGAGATAAAATATTGTCCATGTAGTGGGAGGTGTAAGCAGAAAAAAAAGTAATCCAGGACATAGATTGGAGGTGCAAGGCTATGTGGACCCTGCTGATATGTTGACTAAGTGTGTTACACTTGATAAACTGAAGTTGTGCACAGCTTCAGTTGGTCTTCTAGTGTGAAGACAAATGTTTTGAGTTGTAGAGGTGGGGGATTCATGTTTGAAAAAAAAGAGTGACTGCTAGTGGAGGATATCAGTTCGAGGAAGAAGACATTGTAGTATGTGTATCGGTCTCCAAGTAGGAGATTTGTTGTGCTGGAGCCCAATCCCAATCCCGCCTCCCGCTCGATCAGGAAGCGCCGCCCCCGCTTTGTCCTGAATCGTTGTGACCGCTCTCGCTCGCCTCTTCAGTAAGCAAGACCTGTTCCCGCTCCCGCCTCCGCTTGCTCCCGCACGCGCGAAGCGAAGTTTCGCTTCATCCGATCGCAAATAGTCGCGACTTCTCCCGATTCCTTCTCGCGATAAAAGGCTTCGAATTGCTCCTTTAGTTTTAGAAGTCACGATTTTGGTGTTCTTCTTTGGACTTTCACGGGACAGTGGAAGGGCTTTCTCGGGACAGAGAAAGAGAAGTGCAAGGTGTAGTTTCTTGCGGTAGAAGGAAGAAGAAATAAGAAGACTGTTCTCCCTGGGCTTCTTCTTTGTGGTTTGTGACAGAAGAGAAATTAAGTTTATTTCTCTTGTAAGTTTATCTTCGTCAATGTATCTTGGTGTAGAGAGAGAAGAAGAAAAAGCAACGAAGTGAGAGATTTCTCTTCTAAGTTGAAACGATCGACTGGTATAAATTCCTCAAGTAGTAAAACCCTTTGCAACTCCGTGGACGAAGACAATTTGTCGAACCACATAAATCTGTGTGTTTTGCTGTGTGTTACTGTCTTCTAGTGTAAATTTTCTCATTCTTTTTTTTGCTTCGTCAAATATCGTTCTTTTATTTTATTTTATTTTATATACCACCACAACTGGATCACAACACAGTGAAGGCTGCAAGTGGATAGAGCCCTTTATTAGTTCTTCCACTAAGCAGTGGCTTCTTTGTAGTTAGATCCTGTATGAAAAAACCAATGGGATGAAAAATACTAGAACAATTGTTATCTTAAGCTAATTTTGAGACAGATGTGAGGTTGTTAGATATATTAGGGACATAAAAAAGGGAGATAAATGAAGCTTATTGTTCGAGGTTGAAAAAATGTCATTTCCAGTATGAGAAATGTTAGTTGCCTACCCATTACCTACGACAACCTATTCTAACCCGTTGTAAGGTGTAGGATGTTAAAGATTGTCCAGGTATGGTGTGAGATGTGCTGTAGCATCCGTATCCACAATCCAGTCTTGACTTTCAGAGTTTGTAGTGGTTTGTAGAGCTGTTGTGGTGGATTGAGGCGTAGGTTGGTGCGTTGCCAGCAAGTATCAGTTGTATGCCCTCTCTTGTGGCATATTTGACACACAATAGGAGATTTGCATTGTTGGGTAGAATTAAAAGTAGAAGGTTTGGTGATGGGTTGATACTTGAGGGTGAATCTAGATCTGAAGTTGGTGTTTTTATTGGTGAAAGAAAGAAGGGTAGAGGCCTGATTGTGTTTTAAAGATTCATTGGTGCACTGCGTAGGAGAGAGTGCAATTCTTCAAGGGTAAATGGTGTGGGCTAAACACGGATAGCGGTCTTTATTCCTTGATAGGATGGAGATAAGCCGTTAAGAATATAGAGGATAAGATCCTCTGTGTCAAACTTGGAACTAGAGGCAGCAATGTTGTCAACAATTTGTAATGGATGTGAAATATTAGGTCATTGATTGAGATCCTATTTGAATGTGATGTGACTCATTTTTGAGTTGAATCACTCAATATTTGTTTGTAGACTGGAATCGACTTTCAAGGGTGATCCATATGTCAGTCGTACAATGAAGGTTCATAACATATGGTAGAACGAATGGGGAGATAGTTTAGAGTAGTGGCGAGATTTTAATTTATAAGCTCCCATAGGTTATATTCAGGATTCGAAGAAAGAGTTCCAATGGGTTCTTGAATGTGCTATGAGGGAGGAGGAATGTTATTATCTAGAAAAGCACCAAATCTGTTGGCAAGAAAGAGTTTATGTAATTGTACCTGTCATATGGGATAATTTTCGAAAGTGAGAAGAGTTGTGGTCATTGTCTTGATGTTCTGCATCAAGAATTTAAGGGGAAAAGGTATTTGAATCTCCTTCATTCTATTCAGAGGAACTTGAGATGATTGAATGATATGAGGAGTGGTGCAGGAGGAGGAAGAATTGTTATCCATGGGTCTTGGCTGCTGAGGGCGAGGATCTCTGATACCATATAAAGAAGAAGAAGATAAAGGGGAGATAAACTAATAATCTTTTTCATATCTTACTCTGTTGATTATAGGTATATTTATAAACAGTGGAGCGACATACTTGCAAATAGTCACAAGGTTAGAAAGGTCATTCCAAAGGCAAGTAAATAAATATAAAAGCATTACATAGTGATAACCTTATCTATATTAGCAGGACGGGAGATGGAGCAAGAAGGGAGGGGGAGTCGTGATGATCTGACACAGAGAAGCAAGGATATAAGGGGGAGCTGGGATGATCTTTGCATGTTTACTGATGATTTTTGATAGCTAATCGATGAAAATCTACTTGTGTGCATCAACGAACAGGATGACAAAAGGATTATCCTAATTCATATCACTGCTTTAGCTATATTTTATTTGTTAAATTTGGGTTAGTACCTAAGCATTAGATTTAGGGCCCGTTTGGGGCAGCTTAAAAGTTAAAACACCGCATCACTGTTTGAAACGCCGCCTCACTGTTTGTTTATAGCGTTGGAGCTGAGTTTCGTGAAACGGAGTTTTCTATTTTGTATTACACACGGACTGCGGTTGTATTCCCGTGATCCGCGTTCGACCTCCAACTTTTTATGTGTTTGCCCTCGCAAAACAGTCCGCAACCTCCCTACCTTTCTTCGAACTCTTGTGTCGATCCTGCTCCGTCGATACCCGAATTTGCTCGAGCTCCCGGTCGCTCGAGCTCCCGGCGCAAGTGCCGCAAGACCCATTTTACGGCGCCATCCAGTGTGCGGCGAAAGCTCAAGAGCGCTCCCCTGTCTTTGGATCTTCGCGGGAAGCACAACGTGCGGTCAATGCCGGTGAGGAAAGACGACGGATCCACTATTAACGCTAGCATCGACCCTTCCAATGTTTTCGTCACCAAGCTCAAGCTCAACAATGACCGGAAGTCTCTCCTCGACTGTAAAGCTCGCGGGCGCTCCACTGAAAAAGCCAAGGGCAAGTTCTCCGTTGAGGAGGTGGTCGTCGGCTCTGCACCCTCCCTCCAGGAGATTGATTGATATCTCCCAAATGTAACAGACCTTCGGTGATATTCTATTACGTTTTTGTATCAGTTTTACTTCCACTTCAGCAAAGTTGGATTCAGAAATTTTTAATTTTTGCTCCCTAAAATTTATAAATTTTTATTTTGCTATTGTTATTTCAAGTCCTTTGATTGTGGATTTTGTGCATGGGTACAATGTTATGAATTTCTCTTACTATATAAATCTTTGGAATTTAACCGAAGTTGTGATGTCAGTTTCATCCGGGCCATAATTTCACAATTTTCGTTCCACTTTTCAATATTGATGCTTATAATAGAGGAAGTGGTTTTTGTTGCTCTCATGGTGTTCATTGTTTGTCCTCTGTGAGTTCATAGAACAATTTATTTTTTATTTTTGGAACGATGAAACTTTTATTTTACTTAAAATAAAAAAATTGGGAGCATGGAATCATGAGCTTGGATGTATAACCTTCTGAAGTTCCAGGTGTTACTTAGCCTTAGATCTTTTTCTACTTAAATTTTAAGCAAGAAATTATACCATGTTATGAAAAATTAGAATGAGATTATGTTTCTTGGGATAATTGGAGCTGGTTTGTTGATGATCTATATATGGGATCTAGTGGAATCACAATTACATGAAATGGGTACTTCGTAAATTAGTGCTTGAAGCTATTGGTAATGGATATTTCTTCAATAAATTCAGACTCAATCTTTTTTTAGTTTTAATTTGTCATTTATATTCAGACCAATTTCTTTCTATTTGGTATCCAACCACACTTTTTGTTCTGCTATATGATGATTTGACAATAAATTGTTTCTCATTATATGTTGTATTTGAAATTTATTTGGACTAATGAGGTTTTTGGTCTGACGACCAATGTAAAATGGAACTAAGAGCATTATTCTAATGTTTATAACTTTTATATTGAATTAGTTGAGAAATTTACAGACATACTTTTGTTTATCAGCAAATCAGCTATTCATAAAACGCACAAACCAAATAGTTAAACAGTTTATCCAGAACAGGGGCAGATCGGTCATCTATCCAGAATCAGCTGTTTTTCAAACGCACAAACCAAACTGTCAGTCAGCTTATCCAGATCAACTGGTCATCAGCAGATTATCAAGATAATTTGTTTATCAGCATAAGTTGGATAAGTTGCAGCTGCCCCCAAACAGACCCTTAGTTTTGGTTTTGAGTTTATTTAGAGTATGGGCCCATAAATAGGCCATTTGGGATTGTATTGAAAACAGAGAATTAAGAAATACAACAGCCCCGTTTAAAGTTATATCCATTCAGTTTGATGTTATGGGGATCAAAGATTCCACAATGGCACTAACAGAAAGATGGATCGAGGAAACCTCTTTTTCTAACTTGTCAGCTAACTCGAGCAAAATATTTGGTTTGCGTGGCATCAATTTGAATGCATAACAAACATAACCTGAATTCAAGTATTAATTAAAAATCCATGCCCTACTCATCAAAGGTACAGCACCATGTGAAATCTTACCAATAAAATGCTTTCAAAATTCGTAAATCGGATAACAAGCGTAATGGTATACATCTACGTGTTATTCCTTTTTCACCTGAGATCCGGACACTTGCGCCCCAGCTCAAAGAGAAGCTTCCCACTGAAGTTATCGCAATTATGGAGGCAAAGCTCCTGAAGCGAAGATCGCGCCAAATACCCGATCGCTGAGTAGTCAAGCCTGCTGCAGTCCAGCTTCAGGCTCCGCAGATACGGGTTTGGAGGCAGCAAAGGCCTCAGCAGATCCAGCTCAGGCGCTATCTCCTGAACAACAACGAAACAAATCAAAGCAATATTTAGACCTAGGGTAAAGCAGCTGAGCAAGACTTCAACTTCTTTTGTTCAAATAGAAGGCTTACGAGAAGATGAAAGGATGGCATGAAGGAGCGAGTGTGGATTGTACAGGAACGGAGATATCTACATGATGCCGAGGCTGCGCAGAGGGAGCGGGGATCGAGCTTCGAGAGAATCGTTGCTATGAGGGCGGAGGGGAGGCGTTGCTCCATCTCAAACGAATGATCCGATGCCCCGTTTTCTTCTCGTCCGCGGCTGTCGCCGCCGGCGAGTCTCGCTTCCACCTCCTCGCGTCCTCTGGCCATCCGGAAGTGAAGTTGGCAGGAAGTACTATTTCCAACCATAAGTAATTAGCTTCCCGATTACAGCATCTAATTTATGTGATTTCATTTTTAAGGGGTGATTGTAACAAATAATATTTATTTTGTAATTTAACATTTTAATATGGTGATTTTATTACATATGCCATGTAATGCACTTAACACGAACACAAGCTTTGCTCGTTCGTGTTCGGTTAGTTTACACCCCTAAATGCACATTAGTAGAAAAAATTGGACTCTTATTTATTTTCTTATAAAAATATATCTAAAATAATATTGTAAATAAAAATATTTTTACTTTCTTACCATATGGTCTTTAATCAAAATTTGTCGCAGCTAATAATAATTAAAATAAGATTTGAATATAATTTGAATTATATTTTGATTTTATTCAAATTCTACTCAAATATTAAATGAAACATTATTGAATCCGGCATAATCTCTATAAAGTTCAAATATGATTTATCATCGCTCTAACATAACTCGTGCAAGTTCAAATTATTTTTAAATATGGAATGAATAATGTCTAAATAGGGTTCAATTAAAGTTAAAACAATGTTTGGACTATGGGTTCAATAGTGTTTGAAATGGTTCAATTAATGTTCGAACATAGTCCAAATAAGATTTGAATTAAGTTCAAATATATGTTATGTTTAGGACAGTTGCAGCTTATTAAAAAATAGTTGTGAAGTTGTTAAATAATAATCTGATGCTCAAAAAGCTACAGTGGTTATTACAATTTTTTTTTAAGTCGGATTGCAGCTAAAATGTTGTCACCGCATCTAGCTAGGAGTTGTGGGAAGACAGAGATTTTTGCGGCAACATTTTTAAAAAGTTGTTAAAACACAGTTTAACTAAACAGAGAAAATCGCGGTACAGTGTCACACCGCTGCCTCAAACGAACCCATAGTCATGACAATTACTACATAGTGCATTATTGAAGATATAACAATTATTCATACAAATAAAACAAAATAATACAACATATTATAACTATCATGAAAGTTATGACACCTAGCAGTTTATATTACAAAAGGGAATAGCATAACACATCACAACATAGGCTAAAATCAAGGCTACATCAACATTAGAATCATTACATGTTTGAAAAGATTCATATAATAAGCATAACACTTAGTGTAAATCAAAAGCTACAACACAATATTTAAAATATAAAACATGTGAATGTAGAAGTAATGTATATATTATAGATAAATCTATAAGAAATGAGAATTTGAAGTTACTCTAGAGCAAAGGAATATATATTTGAATTGAACTTTAAATCTACATTATTGTGAAACATAGATAAATAATCAATGTGAAATTGTATATGATCATTGTAACTTCTAAAAAAATTGAGATCAAGCTAAAGAAGGTGTTATCTTAGAGGAGAAAAATGATGTGAAGTAGTGCACCATTTTTTTTTTTTTTTGCATCTTCATCGAAGTTCTGTTGTATCCTTTTTTCTTTATGCTCTTTCTTTTTTTCCCACATGTTTATATATGTTTTTTTATATGAACCACACTAATGTAGTTGTTATATTATCTAGCGATTTTCACTTGTTGGCTATTCTTTTCCCCCCCCCCCCAACATCATGTTGTCAGGATGAATTGTATCAATCTTGCTTAGGCTTATTTTTAGTCCTTGTTTGGAAGTTGATTCTATGTGACTTGCCCCCTAAGGAAGACAAAAAATATTGAAAGTCTAATTGGAGTATTTCCGCTCAGTAGGAACTAAGTAACATCATTCACTTCTAAGGATTACAACCCCTTGAGAATTTTTGGCTTCAACTACATCAAAGTCTTCTGAGGTTTATGCCATCTTAGGCTTATAGCTTTCTGAGGTTTATAATGTATCTGTACCATCTAAGATCTGTAGCATTCTAAAGTTTACAATATACTTGTGCCTTTCGGAACTTATGGCCTTCTGAGATGTTTGATGTTCCAATATCTTTTAAGGCTTATAGCCTTCCAATATTTTTAATGTACTTGTATCGTTTGAGGGTCCTAGCATTTTGGGATTTTTATGTACCCGTACCTTTTGAAGCTTCTGACCTCCTGAGATTTTTCAGACCCTATCAACCCCTTGCTCTCACTGTGTCTTTCTGGCGAAAACATTGTCCAATACTAGCTTCCCATCAATATTTTTCTTCTAGGCTCGTCTTCTAGGGGTATGGGCAAAGACATTATCTACCTTTTGTTTTTTACCTTACTTTTGGGTCACATGGAGCTTTTGGGGGCATATGGAGCTTTTGGAAGCGTCCCAGTGCCTCTAAACCTTTAATAACAGTATTATGCCCTTTTTTGGCTTGGCCTGATCACACCAGGCCTAGGGTGTGACCACGCCCAGGCGTGGTCACACGTACATGGAGCATGATCACTCCTCTGCATGGCCACACCCTCTAATTCTGGTCACTGATACATGGCCTTTGTCCACATATCCTCATCCCAACCATCCACTCAAACGAATGACTGAAAATATTCGGCAACTGTTGACGGTTGTGAAACCCACTTGAGTAATCCAAACCGTTTATCTCCCATCTAATTGACAGCTCAAGCCAGCCGCTTCCGCCTATAAAAGGCGATTATTCCTCCCTCTCTAGACACATGTTTGGTGCTCTGCACGCTTGCTCTAGAGGTGTGAAGTCTTCTTCTTGGAGTGCATTATTTAGTCATCGATCCTAATCAGCCACCATTTTGTAAGTCTTCTTCTTTTTTTAATTATGTGTTTTGATTTAAGTATTTGAATTAAAATCTAGTTTAGGTTAACTTAACAACCATGGATTAGGATTGGGTTTAGGTTTGACTCGGATCAACCTGAACCTAACTGAACCACAATTCCTAAAATGGCTTAACCCAAACCCTAAAACTTAACCCAAGTCTGACCCAACCTAGACCCAAAACAACTCAAGTCTAGCCCAACCTAACCAAAACACTAAAACATAACCCAGGTCTGACCCAACCTAGCCTGGAGGGAATAACTTGGAAGGATGTAACTCATGGTTACTGATGAAGGTATTTCAAACCTTCTTGAGACTATGAATCCCTTGAGCTATAATAATTAAGGGGGATTCTTGGTTATAAGACTGGTTATAGTTCACGGATACTAATTTTCTAAAAAAGAATGAAATTCATGGGCATTTTGACCGGATAAATCCTTCCTAATATCTAGGTTTGTCCACCTAATAGAATTTCTTATAGAGTCTAGGGTTTTATTTTCTATCTAGAAATCCTTCTTACTCAACTTTATTCCTAGTTTAAGGCTCCTAATTACTTGTATTAGTCAAATCAAGTGTTTTTTTATTAATCATTTGACCCAATCTAATCAAATTCTCCATCTTATGTTTTTTAAATCACTTCCCATCATGTATAGTTGTCTATCTAGAACTTTTTTTCATGAATTTATAAATATCATTCATCCTCCCTTATAAAGCTTAATTTTGAACAATTTAATTTATCGTATTAATTAAGAGTTTTCTTTAGATTCTATAATCCTATAGATGTAATTAAAAATGAGGGCTTGCCCTTATAGGAAACAAGATTCTAGAAATTAAATCTTGTTTTACATCTGTGAGATAAAAATCATGGTTCCACAAACACAGAAGGATTTCCTCATCCAGGCCATTCTAAGGTAATATTCCTATCCTTCAAAATAATATATTATTTTTTAAATGTTGTATTTGATCATTTAGATAGAAATCTTCTGCAATATATGGTGGCCATGTTTAAAAAACCTCCACTTGCCCTCGAGGGATCATTACAGTGAGGAACATATCCATTGCTAGCTCCCCAACGATGGCTCTTCTTACAGTGATATGGGTGAAGACATTGTCTATCACTTGCTCTTAAGTTGTCTTTCTTATGAGAAATGTGTCCATTACAAGCTTTCCATGAAGATTTGACTCCTGGGCTCGTCTTCAAAGGATATGGGTGGAGACCTTATCTTTCACTTGTCTTTAAGGGGACTTTCTGTACACAAAATATTTTATGAGAGAATAAATAAATTTTGGTTCATAATAAAGAAAAGTTCATTGAACAATAGTTCTTTAATACAATAGGGAAATTCTTGCTAGAAATAAAATTAGAAACTTATTGGTTAGTATGAAAGCAAAAAGTCTATTATTAAATTAAGATAAATTATACTTGTGCTTCTTAATTGATAATTCTGACGATTTGTTTCTGATTCTCTTCGCCTCATTCTCATAAGTAGTGACCTAGATGACCTTAATGTATTAGACGTTCAATTTCTTCTGTTAAGTGAAAACATCTTTCAGTTGAATGTTCTTTTACACGGTGAAAATTACAATATTTGTACTAGTCTCTACCATCTAGATTTTTTAACAACTTTGGCCACTTAACGACCCTTCATCCCTGATAGTCATCGGGATGTTGACATGTGCCTTGTTGAGTGGCATATATTATTTGTTCTTATTAAGGCTCACATCACGGATTCACAGGTCGAGAAAGGAAATAAATATTCCCCTATGGTTCACTTCTTTTGTTCTAAGGTTTGTCGGCATCCATATGGTTATTCTTATGCCTGCCCTCAAACTGTTTAAATATGATGTTAATATGTTTTCCCTGTTTTTCTTTTCCCAACTAATCATTCCAGACGCAATAGGTGTCGTTTTGGGGCAACTTTCTACATGTTCTGTTTTTCAGACCACCACTATAGTTCTGTTTGAGAAAATATTTTCTTGTTGTTTTTAGAAATTTCTATGGTAGAAATTTTTTTTTCAACCTGAGTTGTTAAAGTAAGGTGACTTTCACAAAGCTGCAGTATGACTTTTTGAAAATAAAATAAATCTATTTTTTGAAAAACAATTTCTTCTGCAACAACTTCACAGCTGCTTATTTAAATAACCACAATTGTCCCAAACAAACCCTAAATATCGGCCTAAACTTATAAAAAAAGATATGAAAAAAAAATAGAAGTTTGGAAAATAATTTATATTCCACAAATGCATTATTTCTTAAATTGGCTTCTTATAAGAAAGTTTATGGGTCGTACGAATAGGACTTTGATTGAATTTGGGCCAGAACGACTACAAGGGACATGATATTTAGAGTTGATATTTTTCGTATAGCGCATGTTTGGACAAATGCTCTTCCTAAGTTTATATTTGACTACATAAGAAATATTGTTTGCCAATTTGACCGATTTTCTATTGTCCAGTATTTTTATCCTCATCTTGCAGTGGCAGACATTGAGGATGGCCTGAAAAGTATCTTGCATATGATATTTGAGGGATTAATTATTAAGATTCAGTTGTTTCTCTTTGCTATTATGGCATAAATAGGTTCTTATACATAGATTGGCAGGTCCAGTAACTCAATATATGGCAAAGTTGTTTTGTGGATGGAATAATTTTTCATTTGAGAGAGACAGTGGGCTAGTTCTTTTTTTTTTCCCTTGTGAGATCAAAGTCAGTTTCTCAGGCTGGTGTTCTCATGAAATGGGGGTAAGAAATGAAATAGCATATGAGTCTTTAACTTTGAGGGAAAATGCTGCTACATTGAGAAGGAAAAACTTGCTTTGGTATAGCTAAAATTGTTTGGAAATAGCTTGTTGGAATTGAAAAGAAAAATAACTCCAAGTCAAAATAACACTTTGTTAAGGTTAAGTTAAAGATAATCCAATAGGCTGCAACTCCTTTTGTTCATCAAGTACTGGCACCAGAGATGTCAGTCTCATTCTTATTCTCATCTTCTTCATATATCTACAATTGATGCTTTGTTTATTTAAGTTAATTACATTTTTAAGGTATACACTGATATTACATGCGCTCAAATGTGCCACCGCTCCTTTTTCTAAAGAAGCTTGATCAAATTCTATACATGATGGAGTCAACATGTGCTTAATTGAAGATTACTCTGAAATCTACACCATTTTTATTTATTTACATATCTAACAACTAAACTTTCATATTTACATTTAGAACGCTTTGGTGTCATAAAATCGTGCATGAGAAGGTGTATTTTACTTTTAAAATGTAGTTGTGGTATTTTTCATATAACAACTCTTGCTTCCACACCTTGATAGTTTGAGAAGTGCTTGATTAATATTTTAATAGCCTTCATAGTTGTTGTCTCCAGATTTGTCCAAATTTTTACTCCGACAGCGGCAATGATGATATGCCCAAGAAAATTTGACTAGTAGATTTTCTTTATTTCCACTATTTTTTTTACTGATATATTCTCTTTTTTTCCAGGTATTCAGGGAAGTCCGGGCAAGTGATGTGCCAATGCAGACTGTCGTTCCTACTACTTATGTCACGTCGGCAACAGTTCTATAGGTGTTCGCGGTGGAGAAACGAACCAAACGACTGCAGCTTTTTCAGGTGGGCAGATAGCTCGTCAGACTCAACGTTATCCTAATCGGACAACGTTGCACGGGGTTTGACGGTATCACAATCCACGAAGATCACTTGTGGCTCCACTGTTTCCAACCAGACAATGTTGTTCGGTGTTTGATCGTGCACCAATCGAACAACGGTGCTCATGACATGCTTCTTTTACATTTTAAAATGAATGTTATAATTGTATTATTAATTATAATTTCAGTATGCATTTTGATTTTAATTATGTATCTTGATACTCAATTTTAAGTGAAGTGTGCATCAAAATTTATGTAAATATGTAAGATTTTGTCTGAAGTGTTAGATATGTAAATAAGTAAGATTTGTCTGAATTGTTATTTATAGATGTTAGATATGTAAATATGTAAAATTTGTTTGGTATGTATGTAAATGCCCCAAGACATTTTTGTATGCCTCAATTCCTAAATCTAATACTATGATTCAATTGTAGTGTGCGCTTTTTTTTATATAATTAAATAAAATTATTGAAATTATCATAATTTTATATTATTATGAAATGATATTTTTTTTATTAACTGTCAAACTTGTAGTCGTTAATGTTCTAGTGTAAACAACAACATAATACATGTCAGAATGGTTTTTTATCCACAAAAAAACAACAAATCAGTTGTTTTGCAAATGCACAAATTAAACTGTCAAACAACTTATCCAGAACATGGGTAAAATAATCGCTTATCCAGAATCAGTTGTTTTCAAAACACACAAACCAAACAATTAGTCAGCTTATCAGAATAAGCTACTGGATAAGCTGCAGGCTTGCAGCTGTCCCAAACAGACCCTAAATTAAAGTCATTTGCATTTTCATAGTTCTAACATCTTAGCGTCACTTTTTATATTTCTGCTTTCCAAAAGTTTAATGGCAGAACAACGTAAAAAATTAAAAGTTTTGTGTTATATACGTAAATACATACGAATTGAGCGGCGTGTATGTAAATGTTCCTTTAGATTTTCGTACAGATAATTTATGGCATTATTTTATATTTGTATTTAGTTAACGAAATAAATTTGATGACTTAATGTTATATACTTATAACACCCACATTTTAATTTTTACAATTATGCCACTGTGGCTAAAAAAAAAAAGGTAATTCACTTTTTTTAAAATTTAATAATAATGATATTTTGATTTGGTATGAAGCAATTGAGTGTTATAAAAACAAAAATAAGTTGGATGTCAAATACGTAAATATATGAGAATTATGTGGTATGTTTGTAAATGCCCCTACTGTAGGTGAAACAAAGCTTTCATGGCGTCATGGATAATTCACAGGCTCACAGGAGAAATTATTGCGTACGGACACGTATCGCATGCGGTGTCCGATCTTGACCGTAGATCACTTCATCATCTAACTCGATCTGTGATCTACGGTCAGAATATATTTCAATTTTTTTTTAAAAAAAAATTAGGTGGGGCCTACCGAAATAAGATTTACACCCATACCACTCAGTTCTTATATATTTACAAATCTAACCCCTATAGTTTTATTTTTCCACATATATGCCATCTTACCAATCAATGAAAAGTCGTATTTTTAATGTTTTTATGTGTTGTGAAAGATTTGGTTGATATAATTGTAAAAAAATTAAGTGTTAGATATGTAAATACGTGATAATTGAGTGGTATGTAAGTATATGCTCCAAGATTTTATCTATATAGTAAATGTCACATAAAAATATATATAATAACTTTTTTTTTTTACTTGAGGGAGAAATATTTTTCCCGGGAAATAAAAATCTTAGAGCTCAACATATTTATCACCAACAATTGAAAGTGATGGCCTCTTATCCTCTGCTCGTTATTGATAAATATTCCTTGACGACCGATTGTCACTAAAGCTGTTAATGTCCCGATTTCGAACCGACCTGAGGTCGGGGCTGAAATCTGCTCAAATAGATTAAGTGCGGCTCGAAATCGGATCGTGGCTCATTATATTCAATTTTGAGCAGATCATGCTCGAAATTCTGCTCAAAATTGAAATGAGCCCAATCCGATTCGAAATGGAGCGGGCTCAAATTGAGTTATTTGAATTTGTTTCAGGTTGGAATCAGCTTGATCCAGCTAAAAATTTAAACTAACGGGCTCATATTGAGTCAGTTGACTTCGTTCAAGCTCGAAATGAGACATTATATATATATATATAATTTTCATAAATAAAAAAAAAACTACAATTCGAGCTGATCTATGTGCGACTCAATATAGATTTGGAAAAAAATTGATCCAAAGTGTCTAGCTCGTAGCTCAGCTCATTTATTTCGATCCGCTCTTGACTCGAGCCAAAATTCCTATGGATTTTTTACTAACTGTCATTGTCCTTCATCAACAACAATCTTAGAGCTAAATTCACAATTTTTATTTCCTCTCTTTTAACACCCAACAACACCAAAATCTATAAAAAAAAAAAAAATTCTAATGAAGAAGTTAAAACCAATATAATAACCACTGCATTTCAAAGCAGGCTGACTGCAAATGACAAACAAACTGATTAATGCTTTAAAACTCTTTAGATTGGATTGTGTATAAAATTAAGGAAAATTTACATGCATACACACCTCTCTATTCCTATGTATTTACCATAACACCTATACTTGAATTTTTACAAGCATGCCAACTTAACTATGCATGAAAATGCGCATTTAACTTTGAAAGTTAAAATGCTGGTATCTTTAATGTAATATGAAAGATTTGGGCGGTATAAATGCAATAAGCAAAGTTTAGTTGTTAGATACGTAAATACATAGGAATTGGCTGGCATGTATGTAAATGCCCCTAAAATCAGATTTTTTTTCAGTAAGTACTAAAAATAGGGACAGCATGTTCAAATTATCACAAAGAGATTCTTTAATGTTCTCAAATAGTGATGCTTATATATTGAAAGTACTATAAATCTAATAATATAATAAAATAATAAACCAAAGTTTAAAAACCTTGAAAATAATTTCCCATCAATTAGAGACATAATTGTAAATTTCAATCACACCTATTGAAAAAGGACAAAAGATAGGTGATTCTAGCTTGAAAACTTTCAAACACAATTGATTGGATTCACCATATGACTCATGCTCCCCAGATGTATTGCTGTCATGTCCCCTGATGCTCTTTTTCTTCAAAAAGTAGAGAGAATCAACTTGCACCACATGCATTGTCTAACATGATTGCACGGACTTCATAGCTCATACAAATTTGTTAATTATTTTAAATGTTGAATGCAAAAAAAAAAAAAAAAAATTAATATAAGTGAGAATTGGCGTTTAAACTTTATATTCACTTGTGTTAGTCTGAAAATAGATAAAATTTACATTTCCATAGTCTTTTTTTTGTTTTGTTTAACGAGGTATGACTACTTTTTCATGACCGTCTATGGATCAAATATCCATTCTTGGACTTTTTAAAACTCTTGATTGCAACCATGAGTTTGAGTTCGAGTTTTGAGTTAAGACATGTGAGCATATAGTATCGGATGATAATGTCTCATCTGAATCTAACATATGAAAATTTCGATCAAATCACCAATACGCGAAGCCTTCTGCTTTTTCAAGGAGCTAATCTAAAAGATTCACGATATAATAACAAACATGGGAGTCACTATATATATATCAAGGGCAATTTACAAACATGCAACCAAATTCCTATGCATTTAGATATTTATCACCTATACTTTACTTCTTACATTTATATCACTTGAGTCTTCCATAGCGCATAACAAAAGCCACTATTTTATCTTTTAGAAAGTGAAATATACATGTGTACTCATATACGGCTCCCATGGGATGAAGCATATGTTCGCAGATTTTGTGGGCCTCAAAGGCACAACCTTCTTTCTTAGTAAAAGGCTCATTGACCTTTGTTTGCTGAACTCACTTGTCGAAGTGACATGCTGAGCTCACTTACCAAAGTAACCCGCCCTCAATTGCTGAAATGACCTATCAAGCTCACTTACCGAAGTGACTTGCCGAACCCTCCATTATTGCTATTTGAGATTTGGAAACTATTGCAATGAAGGACAACACTAAAGAACAAATAAGCGTTCGTGTCTATTTAAGAGTCGTCTGGCATCCACGTCTCTATCTTATCGCAAAGATATTATGGAAGAGTCTTATATCGTACGTTCTATTTTTAGTTGTATCCTTTTTCTCCCCCACTTTTGAGAGAGAGAGAGAGAGAGAGAGATCTGTTATTGTCTCTTCTCTCTTCCTATCTCCTATTGGAGGTATAAAATTGAGGTTTGGGGAAGGGAACTCTACCCCATTCTTTCCTTTTTTTTTTTTTTAAATACACATTTTAAAATAAAATCTCTCCCGGGTTGTACGAGTTCACGAACAATATGGGACTTTACATCCTAGAAGAATTCATTAATGCATTTTCATGCATAAGTAAGATGACATGTATGTAAAAGTTGAAGTTTAAGTGTTAGATATACAAATATATACAAACTGAGTGGTATGTATATTAATCTTCCAT
Source organism: Phalaenopsis equestris (assembly GCF_001263595.1). Classification (NCBI taxonomy): domain Eukaryota; kingdom Viridiplantae; phylum Streptophyta; class Magnoliopsida; order Asparagales; family Orchidaceae; genus Phalaenopsis; species Phalaenopsis equestris. The sequence continues at coordinate 951,798 of NW_018164538.1, forward strand.
ATATCATTTAATGCCTTCCAATTCAAAAATCAACAAAGTATACCCTGCATTCTTCACAAAATTTCAATTTTCTCTTCAGCTCCAATCCCTTATAGTTCTCATAAACAAAATTTCTTTTAAAGGGTCTAAGAAATCCTTCCACACAATAATCTCTTTTTTAACTTGTTAGCTTTATAATGAAAAACAATGGATTCAAAAAGGAGAGCCAGAGAGAAAATGAGTAACAATAATTGCCATCATACTGTTTCATGTATATGCATCATTGATTTTTTTTCTTAATGACCTGAAGAGCCCCACTTCGTTTGAAATTAACATTATTAAATTAATTGTATTTTTCTTTCTCGAACAAGATCAGCAGTCGAATTCAACACTTTATAATCATTCATTTTATTTATAACCAAAATGCTGTGTTTTCGAGCACTAATCATTTGTAATATATAATAACTTCTCTCTCTCAGACCTACTGATGCAACTTTTTCTCTTTTAATATTATGAGGACTTTGCTTCAATATTCTAAAAAAAAAGGGAAGATTTACATACTCACCACTCAATTCCTATGTATTTCCGTATCTAACACCTAAATCTCAATTTTTTACATACATGTCGCCATGAAGAGTTTAAAGTAAAATGGTGGTATTTTTTATGTGAAATGAAAGCTTTCATTGGTAAAAAGCAAAAAGTAAAATTTAGGCTCTGTCTGGCGCAACTTCAGCTTCTCGGTTTTTCAGCTGCAGCTGCGCTGCCCGTGAAGATTGCTGCGGGGAAGCAGCTACATGGAAGTTAGTTGTTTATTTGGTGCAGTTGCGTGAAAAAAACTGTGGAGCAGCTGTTTCTGAAAAAAATGATCATCTTGTTTTGTAAAATGTTTAAAAGAAGAATGTAACAGCAACATTTTTTAAACTTAAAAGCAAAAATTCATTTCGTTCATGTTCTCAAATTATTTATATATTTTCCATTAAGGAATTTACAAATTATTTATATATTTTCCATTATGGAATTTATATATTTTTCATGGGTCATGAAGGAGCAAACAAGTTCATCGGCCACAACACTTCCAGCACTTGCTTAACCAACAAGTTCATCAAGGATGAATGATATTTCTCATTTCTAAAATACAAAGAAGTGATAATCCGATAAGACCAAGAGGAAATACATCCTGCACTTCCAGCACTTGCTTAACCAAATGACATTTTGCACTTATACAAAGAAGTGATAAGCCCGTATACACTTCCATTTCAACAAAAGGATTATTGTAAATAATAGATCCTGAAGCAAAATAGATCCTGAAGCAAATAGGCCAGCAACTATTCACAATCTATCAAATTTTACAAATTGAAAGGCAAAAGAGTTATGTATATAGTGTTGGGTGCTCGTGAGAAGAGGAGGAAACATAAAAAATGCTAGATCTAAGAAGATTCGCCTCTGTTCCATCTCACAGATCCCACAAAAAAAAAAATCGGTTAGAAGAGAAGGAGAAAGAAGGCATATGAAGCGTGAGATGCACGTGAGAAGACGAGGAAGCTGATGAGTATCGTGAGCGCACGTCGGAGAGGAGGAGGAAGCCGTTGGAGATGAGCAGGAGAGGTGATCTTCGATTGCAGCTTCACCTATTTCGCGAGCGAAAATATTTCGGGTAGGGTACTAGGGTAAAAAGCTGAGTGTCGAAGCCAGACCATGATGTAAATACATAAGAATTAGAAGGTGTGTATATAAATGCCCAAAAAAAAAAATCTTTCATTTATTTTCTACCCGCCCTTGCTTTTCTAACTACACAAGATCAAGCGAATATATTCATTATTTTAACAAGAAAAAATAAACAAATTACTAATAAATAGAAAAGGAAGACCGCAGAACAATTTCACATAGTTATGAATTTGGCCTATGAATTTTGATAAGATGAGAGAAAAAGCTTAAGAAAAACTTGAATTATGGAAGCCTACCTTGGAGTCTAAAGGCCTTCGTTTGAGTAGAAGTAAAAATGAATATATAATTTTAGTAGTAGTAGCTCTAGTGACAGAAATGTTTCGGGGCCTATTGTGTGATAGAAAAGTACCGCTTAGACTGAAAGGAAAATTTTATAAGATGGTGGTGAGACCTGCAATGCTCTATGGTACTGAATGTTGGACTTTAAAAGAGAAGCATAAAACCAAGTTAAGTGCCTAAGTTAAGTTTGTCTAGATGAGAATGCTTAGGTGGACGAGTGGCTTTACACTTGAGACAAAATGCGAAATTAATATATCTGTGATAATAGGGTTGGTGTAGCCCCAGTGACAGACAAAATTAGAGAGAGTTGTTTTAGATGGTTGGGTCACATTAAACGTCGACCATCTGATGATCCGATTAAAAGAGAAGATGTTTTATATTCTACATATGTTAAGAAAGGCAGAGTTAGACCTATAAAGACTCAAGCATTTATAATTAAAAGTTTGGATATATTGTATAAAAATGATATTAATATATTAGAATTAAATAAAAATATAACACTAAATAGGACGCAATGGAGGAAAATGTTTCATGTAGTCGACCCCACTTAGTGGGATAAAGATTTGTTGTTGTTGTTGTATGAATTTGGTCCATGAAAACAAAAGTAGACTTTAATCAGATATCTGAATCATTGCATATAATAAACTGAATCTCTTTTCACATACAATAATAATTACTAATAATTAAGCAATATAGACTGTAACTCCACCTAATACAGTAGCGTTACTGTTGCAAAAAATAGTGCGGACAAATCCAAACAAAGATTACTGGTCAAGAGCTTTATATAAAAGTGGCATTCCTAACAGAGAATAAACAAAAAAATAAATGAAAGTGCAGTTACTTAAACTTACTCAAATCATCACCATCACTATCATGATTGTAATTTAGTCTTCCTGAATATATTTGGGACCATTTCATGAATAATCATACTCTATTCATTCCATGTGAGTGCAACATGAGATTTAACTCTATTCTTTGTATCCAAACAGAGGCAGAAACAAAAATCAATAAATAAGAGAACAAAGAGCACTATCAACAAATTAGAGATTCATGAGAAAATAAAAGCATATACAAAAAACATAGTGTTTCAAGACCATTATAGTACCGCTGAATAGTGAGGGAAAAGCTAACTATTTTCACCACCTAGCAATTGGTTGAGTGGTCTTGCCTTATGTCCAAGCAGCTATCTATTTTCTTTTGGGATATTTGCATACATACAACATAATTCTTATGTATTTACATATTTAGCATCTAAATTTTGATATATACCTATATCACATTTATGTGTCATAATCATTTCAAAACATATGGATAAAAAGATGTGTTTGACTTTACAAAAATTAATAAAAGAGATATTTTTATGCTATCTTAAGGAGTTGAATGAGTAAATAGATGAGATTTGTATGGTATGCATGTAAATGCCCTTTCTCCTTTCTTTCAATTTTCAATGATTGAATCCTTCACCAGCAATAATTGCCCGTTGTGAATGCTACCTTCAACATAATTAGAAGATTTACAAAAAATAATCACTAAATATAATAAATATCTTAACCAAGAAGAATTCACATGTGAAAGAACTAGAATTCTGGCTCACAACCCCTACTCAGCAAAAGGACAAAAAATAAAAAAAAATTAAAAAAATAGAAGAAGCAATCACATACAGGCATAAGAAAAGACAAAAGAAGATTAGCTTCTTATCAGTCTGAATTACTCAGCATAAATATATTTTCAACACAGACCTTTCAAAATTAAAATGATTTTGTCATAAGCGAATAATAGAGTAAAAATTTGGGGAATTGTTCAACAAGATTAAACAATCTATTTTGCTGAATCGCCCCAACCAAATGAGGTTTTTTCCCCTTAATCCCAAAAAAAAAACATTAAAGCTTACATTTTTCAGAGAAATTCGAGCGTATTTACATATTTAGCGTCTAAATTTTGATATATATACTGTATTTCATTTATGTGTCATTAATCACTTCAAAACATATGGATAAATAGATGTCTTTGACTTTACAAAAATTATAAAAAGAGATATTTTTATGCTATGTTAAGGAGTTAAGTGTTATATAAGTGAACATTAAAATTTAATTTTAGATGAGATTTGTATGGTATGCATGTAAATGCCCTTTCTCCTTTCTTTCAATTTTCAATGATTGAATCCTTCACCAGCAATAATTGCCCGTTGTGAATGCTACCTTCAACATAATTAGAAGATTTACAAAAAATAATCACTAAATATAATAAATATCTTAACCAAGAAGAATTCACATGTGAAAGAACTAGAATTCTGGCTCACAACCCCTACTCAGCAAAAGGACAAAAAATAAAAAAAAATTAAAAAAATAGAAGAAGCAATCACATACAGGCATAAGAAAAGACAAAAGAAGATTAGCTTCTTATCAGTCTGAATTACTCAGCATAAATATATTTTCAACACAGACCTTTCAAAATTAAAATGATTTTGTCATAAGCGAATAATAGAGTAAAAATTTGGGGAATTGTTCAACAAGATTAAACAATCTATTTTGCTGAATCGTCCCAACCAAATGAGGTTTTTTCCCCGTTAATCCCAAAAAAAAGACATCAAAGATTACATCAAAGCTTACATCTTGCAGAGAAATTCGAGGAGAGAAATTCGAGCAGAAAAGTAAGCCAGAATCTCAGATATCCCAAATAGAAATTCATAGAAATTCAACATAAAGATATAAAATTGAATTGAAGGTCAGAGCACATATAAAATTCTCTATCAGATCTCAAGCCCTAACACAAAACGAACCTGATATTTCAAAAAAAAAAAACCTTTTGAAGACAAATATCCGAATCAACTCATAGAATTTAAAATCAAATCGGGCTACCGATACAGAAATTTTCATCGCAGTCAATACCTTCAAACTCCTGATAGATAACTATAACCATAACAATAATCCCCACAACAGCGCTTACATATGTACACGATATTGCCCGATACCCACAAGAACCACAAGACAGCATCAAATTTCACAGAGGCAAACTCACAAACACGTTACAGGCAGCGATTCGCGCCCAATTGTGACACCAAGAGATCAGTACTTCCCATACTTTTGCCAACATAGTAGCATAATAACGCACCTCCTGACGATGTAAAGCCTGGACCGCTGCTCCCTTGCCACCGCGAGCCACCCTATCCTCTCCGACGAGGTCCGCCGAGAGGCCCATTCCACGCCGCTAGCTTTTGACGATCGCCGCGATGCGCACTGCCCCATCTCATCGGCGAAGGTCAGAGAGCAGGAGGATCCGAACCAATCATCTCCGCCGCTCAGTTAATCCTCGCTTCTCTCCTTCTCTCTCTCTCTCTCTCTCCTCCAAGGAATTTGTTCCCTTGTTTTAATCTGAAGGGTTATTTTGGATGGTTTTCCACCCTCTGGTCAGGCCGTTTGCTGCACCGTTTCGGTGTAACCGTTTTTCTCGCAAACGGACGGCTGTGATTTTGTAGTCGTTGGGATGTGCGGACGAAATTTTTTAGCCTTTTTTTGGGTGGACAAACGGGCTCTAGACCTAGAAAAATGCGGTATCCGATCCTGACCGTAGATCAGACAATCTACGGTCAGAATGTATTTTGGTGGGCCCCACCTTTTTTAAAAAAAAAAATAATATATCTTGACCGTAGATCACCGTGATCTACGGTAAGGATCGGACACGGCATGCAGAGATGCATGCAGTGTCCATATGCAATAATTTCTCCTAGACCTATGAGAGGAGGCTAGAAAACCAAAGGCCATAAAAACTAATATTTCAGAAAAGGTAAAAAATCAAATTACCCTCGGAGTCAAAATTTGAATTTGAGTAGGGGGAGGAATTGCCCCCTAGCCTTACTTGAGTCCACCCTTGGCTTCATGATGGCTACAGAGGAGAAGAGAATATTACGTACGTAATCCATATGTATGTATGTATGTAAGTAGACTCCATGTTAATTTGAGTGTTGAAGCATAAAAAAAAATGTGACAAAGATTCACTCTCAACATAATCTTTTTTTTTTTTAAATTCAACATGCACCGACACTCTAAATGTAATTTCTCATATATGTGTGTATTAGTGTGTATAATTTTTGATGAAGCCATCATATCTCTCTAACCAACACATGTCATTATATATTAGAGGCTGAAATACTTAAGTTTCCATTATATCAATACACCTATAGTTGCATTTAATGTTATCATAACAATTAAAATTTGATGATTATGTCTCCAATACTAAGGCTTGCATGATGGTGACTAACATTAATGACAACTTTATTCAATAAAAAGTTAGAGAAAAATTATTATGAAGAGGTTGGACGATTAGTTGGATACTGATCAAGTTAGATTTTCTTCATAACATTAATCTTGGGAGACCTTAAAAATCTCTCCTTTTACTTTTATTCGACTGTTTTATTCTCCTCCTCCTCTCTCTCTCTTGATTAATATATCTTTTTGATCTTTGAAACAAGAAAAATCTCAAGTTCTCGACATGCATATCTAAAGGCATGATTATGCTCGGAAAGCACCATTGAATAAAGCCCAACTCTATTTCTTAAATCTTTCTTCTTTACTTCTTGTGGGAATCTATGAAAGTTCAAGTATATTCTTTTATTTTAATTTTTATCTCATGTCCCTTAAGATCCTTAAGTTGAGCTCAACTTTATAAGATTTTGTTATATACACATACATACATACATACATACATACATACATACATACATACATACATACATACATACATACATACATACATACATACATACATACATACATACATACATACATACATACATACATACATACATACATACATACATACATACATACATACATACATACATACATACATACATACATACATACATACATACATACATACATACATACATACATACATACATACATACATACATACATACATACATACATACATACATACATACATACATACATACATACATACATACATACATACATACATACATACATACATACATACATACATACATACATACATACATACATACATACATACATACATACATACATACATACATACATACATACATACATACATACATACATACATACATACATACATACATACATACATACATACATACATACATACATACATACATACATACATACATACATACATACATACATACATACATACATACATACATACATACATACATACATACATACATACATACATACATACATACATACATACATACATACATACATACATACATACATACATACATACATACATACATACATACATACATACATACATACATACATACATACATACATACATACATACATACATACATACATACATACATACATACATACATACATACATACATACATACATACATACATACATACATACATACATACATACATACATACATACATACATACATACATACATACATACATACATACATACATACATACATACATACATACATACATACATACATACATACATACATACATACATACATACATACATACATACATACATACATACATACATACATACATACATACATACATACATACATACATACATACATACATACATACATACATACATACATACATACATACATACATACATACATACATACATCTTTAAGAAAGATATTTAGCATATTTATTTATTTCAGGTACAAGAAATGAAATTTTGGAGAAAATGAAGCAAAAATAGTGCAATTTGGAGTAAAAACAAGCAAGAAAGAAAATTCTAACTTGGCACATTTTGATATGTCTTTCTATGCTTAATCTACTTTACATTTCTCAAATTTTTTTGAATGAAATTACACTTTAAAGAAAGATTGTTTTCATGCTTATTTTGTAGACAAATCTGTTAGGAGCAAAACACAACTGAAACGGGGCGAAACGGAACCAAACGAAGCAAAATGGTGGAGCTACTGCAGAGCGACGCATGATGAGCCAAACCGGCGCATGATGCGTCAAAATCCAATTGGAGCTTGAAGCCTCAGAATCAGTGCCTGAGGCGCTCCAGAGACGACTTTTGGTGGATTAAGGCAGTTCATAACAAATTTTGGGCGAATTTTCAAAGGGAAACTTGTTCTAAACACCCCTTGAAGGGCGAATTTTCAAAGGGAAACTTGTTCTAAACACCCATTGGAAACACTTTAGAAGGTTCTTTTATGAAGAGATATGTCTCTTGGCTCAGTGGACATGTCTTTTGAATTCAAAAGAGTTAACTTTTGGATAAAATTTTGGAGGAAATTTTGAATTTTTTTTGGAGGGAGACAGTCTTTTATAAAAGTGAGGGAAGTCTAGGGCTTGAGGAGTTTTTAGAAGAGTTGTGTGGGCGTGAGCTTTTGTGTCTGTGTCTGTGTCTGTGTCTGTGTGTGTGTGTGCGCGCGCGCGCGTTGTGAGAGTGAGAGGAAAGACTTGGAGATTTTCTTCAAGAATTGTAAGAGGAGAGGGAAAATGATAGATTTCTTCTTCATTACATTTCTAGGAGAGAATTGAGAACACTTGTAAAGAGGGAAAGTGCTTGAAGAGAACTTTTAGGGATTTGCTTGTGAAGGATTGTGAGATAAGTTGTGTTCTTTTCTTTCTTTATTTTGTAAACTTATTTTTATATGATGATTTGAACTCCGATCTTCATTTACTTTTCGATCTGATCAATTGAAATGTTAAAATGTGTTGAGAAACATATGTTCTACAACATGAGGAGAATCACATTTGATTTCATGGGAGAGTATGTCATCCATAGAATTGAGTACAAATAAATGTTGGATGCAAAATTGAAGATTTTAAGGTGACAGATTGATCCCTAATTTGGTTCAGTTGATTGGAAATTGATGCGAGATTGTTAGCCCTCAAGTGAGGGAGTAGTGGGAGCTCTGGAGTGACAGCCGGTATCCTCCCAGTCCAACCACGAAATTAGGGGCTAAACTCTTGATTAGTCAATGTTCTTTATAGCACTCTAAAGAGGGTAAAGAATATGATTGCTCCTATTTGACACAAAATAATTTTTATATATTTTTAAATGATTTTAATTTCTTCACAATCCATATATTCATTGTAAAGGGGAATGAGGTTTTCTTAAATTTGAACTCTTCATCACAAAATTTTGTTTAGTTTTAGTAAATTTAATTTTAAAGTTTAGTAAATAGTTTAGTAAACTTAGTTCTTTAGTTGCATTTCTTTTAGCATTCATTATACCCATTTTAATTTGTCTTTCTTATTTTAATTTTTATTGTTTCAATATTATGATTTATGTTATTATCATAAGAATTTCCATCTTTCAAATTAAGACTTCATAGTAGTGGACTAGAATTAGCCTAAATGATTTCTTACTGCGCTTCTCTGTGGGATCGATACTGGGGTTTTTAAAGAAAGCTCTATATTACTTGAAGCAATACGTGCACTTGCGTAAAATCACTAGTGTGTGAACTATTTTATATATTTTATATAGCATTTCAATTTTGCACATTAACTACTTAATATAAATTGGGTCAAGTTATTGGTCATATTTTCTAAAACAAAATTACTGTGTAATTTCGGGACGGGTAAAGTATTTGACATTGTACTGGGGATTTAAATTGACATAAAATACGCAGAAAAATAGCACACACTAGGGGCGCATCAAGGACCCATGCAGAGAATTAGATAGTACTCTTTGGATGGGTTAGTGATAGTCGCTTACCATAAGTGCTGCATGTCGCTCTGGTGGGCTGGATGTTGCCTGGTCGGTTTGCGCCGTGCCAATAAGTGCTTGCTCATGAACTACCCTTGGTGAGCACTGGCTCGTCTGTTGTTCATTGGATTTCTTTGAGATCTGTGCTGACAATTTTTTGTCTTACAACTACATTTTTATTAATAATCATGTTTCTTGCAATCTTACTCTTATTCCTGATGCAAGAAAGGAGGTGAAAGGTGTAATGTTAGGTTTGAAGTGATCTCAGGTGAGAACAACATGATCACCAATGCTTTTTTTTTTTGAGTAATGAGTATATGGACTTAAGAAAGTAATGTTATTAATTAAGTAAATTTTATAAAATTTCGTGAAAATATTTGCAAGGAGTCCCTAAAGGCTTCTAATGTAATGGCCAAGGAGACTAAGTTGTATGCTTCTTACATGTAAGATTGACGTCAAATTTAAGACAAAATGGCTTTTTATAGTTTACACCACCTCATTGTAGACACTATGATACACTCGATCACGGTTGATGCAACAAGCTACACCTGCTCTAGCTAACTTTATACTTTGGTTTCAATACAACATAAAACAATCATTTTCACGACCTTTCTAATGTAATAAAAACATAGAGTGCATCAAGCTACACTCTATCAATGCTTTTTTTTAGTAATGATTATATGGACTTAAGAAAGTAATGTTATTAATCAAGCAAAATTTTTAAAATTTCGTGAAAAAATTTGCAAGGAGTCCCTAAAGGCTTCTAATGTAATGGTCAATGAGACTAAGGGTCTATTTGGGGCAGCTGCAACTTATCCAGTCTATGCTGATAAACAGCTTATCCCGATAAACTGCTGAGGAGCAGCTGATCCAGATAAGCTGGCTGGTTGTTTGGTTTGTGTGTTTGGAAAACAGCTGATTTGCAGTTGTTTGTGGATAAATGACTAGTTTGCCCCTGAACTGAATAAGTTGTTTAGCTGTTTGGTTACTATTGTTTGAGAACAACTGTTTTGCAGCTTTATGAAAAAAAAAATCATTTCGGCCACGCGTACTGAAGATGTTTGCGACGGTAGTATTACATTTCATAAGTGTTTTACCTTTTTCTTTATAAAGGTACACTCTTAATCTTTATTACTATTGATATAGATATTACTGAAAAACTGATTCAAGTAAAAAGCAAGCCCAACAATAATTAAGCAAATACACATCATTAATACATCAATAATTACAACTCTAAAGATACATATTACTAACAACACACTCCATCTCTGATAATACCAAGAGAATCTGATAATATGCACCCTATATTTTAACCAACTTGAAAACAAACAGAAATATACAAATTAAATTAAATTAAATTAATCCAATTAAGTAGATGCGAAAATAATTTCTCTGGGTCAAACAATACTCAAACCAAAGAGAATGAGGGACATAAGGCTTATATTCATGAACAGTTAGGGACAAATAGTTTACTAGTTCTAGGAAGCTCAAATAACTAAATTTATCAATAGTAAGCAATACCAAAAACTCCAATTTTGATTAAAAATCCTTACTCAAAGCCCATCTATAATACGCCTTTAGGATGAAACACAGAAAAAAGAAATTTGATTTCACTTCATACACGCCGCTTTCCTAGTTTCTTAAAAGCTCCTTCCTTTTTCACTTATGGTACACATCACAGCAAGAACCATCCTAACTAGAAAGCCTAATGAAGGAGAATGTAATTCAGAAGGAGGATCACTTAGAACCGGAACAGATTGAAGAAGTAATTACATTTGTCTTGCTTGTATCTCTTCAAGAGACTCCTTTTTTATTTCTGTAGAATTGGTTGCAAACACTTTGCCAAAATCACCCCCTGCCCCAGCTTTCGGAGGCTCCATGACAGAGGATACGGAGGGAGGATCGGAGAGAGGAGACGAGAGGGAGGATCGGAGAGAGGAGAGAGGAAAGAGGAGCGGAGGGAGGACCAGAGAGAGGAGACGAGAGGGGCGACTTTTGCTTTCGATAGAGAAGAAACGTAGGGTGGAGTGGCGAGGGCAATGGAGTAAACAGGTAGAGGCCGAACGCGGATCGCAGGGGTATACCCGCGGTCCGCGTGTAGTAGAAATTAGAAAACACGGTTTGGAAAAATGCCCCTCAAATGCGCGAAACAAACAGTAAGGCGGCGTTTTCAAAACGACGCCGCACTTATAAGCTGCCTCAAACGGGCCCCAAGTTGTATGCTTCTCACATGTAAGATTGAGATCAAATTTAAGACAAAATGGCTTTTATAGTTTACACCACCTCACTGTAGGCACAATGATACACTTGATCATGGTTGATGCATCCCACTACACCTGGTCTAGCTAACTTTATACTTTGGTTTCAATACAACATAAAACAATCATTTTCACGGCCTTTCTAATGTAATAAAAACATCCCATCTTACCAACAAATTATTCCATCCATTATGCAAACAAATGTGAGCATTGTCAATACGGAGCTCCATTTAATATATTGGTAGGCAATATTTGCCTTTATGATTATAAACTAACTTATTAAAAATATGAAACAATGAATATAAAAGTACTTAAGAATTTCAATGATTAAATAATTTAAATGCATTAATATATATTTATTTTAAAAGATCAGTCAGACACTATTAAACGAGTCTCCCAACCAACCTCATGTGCCAAAGAATTTTATTATGCACATAGCCAGGATCGAAACATGTGACCTTAGGGGTCTTACAAACTCTGTCAACCAAAGAGTATATATATATATATATGTGTGTGTGTGTGTGTGTGTGTGTGTGTGTGTGTGTGTGTGTGTGTGTGTGTGTGTGTGTGTGTGTGTGTGTGTGTGTGTGTGTGTGTGTGTGTGTGTGTGTGTGTGTGTGTGTGTGTGTGTGTGTGTGTGTGTGTGTGTGTGGTGAATTGAAAGTTAATTTGGTCACTCATTTAGGCTTAGAAGTCATCTCTTCAATAAATACAAGAGGCATCAATCAGTTTGGCTTTAAAATTTTTATTTATCACATTTGAAGATTTATAGAAATGACCTGCTAACTTATTGCAGTTTTTAGTATGGCTGTGTGTGTGTGTGTGTGTGTGTGTGTGTGGTGAATTGAAAGTTAATTTGGTCACTCATTTAGGCTTAGAAGTCATCTCTTCAATAAATACAAGATGCATCAATCAGTTTGGCTTTGAAATTTTTATTCATCACATTTGAAGATTTATAGAAACGACGTGCTAACTTATTATAATTTTTAGTATGACAGCTATTTCTTTTTTGCAGTTCAATATTTTTATTGATGATTGAATGAGTTAGAATATTGACCACGAGGTTATGTAGGAAATTGAAGATTGATTGCAGTTTTATCGATCTTCAAATAGAGGTTCACCATCACAATGTCATCCAAGGGCAAAGGATTTCAAGATGTTTGTTATGGAGTTTCATGCCACAATTTCACATGTTATAATGTAACTTTAAGTTTTATTATGACATGTCTAATTTGATTTGTTGCTACTTGAAGTGACCTACCAAATCAATTGAACACGATGAGTTGACTCGTGCTCACATGTTATAATGTAACTTTAAGTTTTATTATGAAATGTCTAATTTGATTTGTTGCTACTTAAAGTGACCTACCAAATCAATTGAACACTATGAGTTGACTCGTGGCAGAGGACTCCATAGGTTTAATTGCATGAGCCATCAGTCTCATTGGTGGCTCACTTGCTAGCATTCCTTTTGCCAACTTGTTCCCTCGACATCTTGCTACCCTTTACTTTTGGTTCACACCTCCAACTATGTTCATCAACTCACAATACGACAACCTTCTTTAGAGCCCAACTGATTGGCTTTGACTAGACTAGTCTCAATTAGTCATTTTAATATTAAATTAGGCTTGCTGACAACTTCATCTCAACCATCTGATATTAATTATTTAAATTGTCCATCAGACTTCTAATATTTTTCAGAGCATTAAACTAAGAAACTCAGGATGGCACAAGTACGTATCACAAATTACTAACATACAATTATAATAACTCTTATTAGTATCTAATGAGAATCCCATATTATTATCTAATGCCTCATGGGGGGTTCAAAATTTTGATACCAAACTAATATAAATTAAATGTTCCCCTTTCTTCTCGTCTTCTCATCTCTCTCACCTATTAATCATCGTTCATTGAGACCAAATAAATATGGTTCACAAAAAATAGGCTTCTTGTTCATCAGTATCATAATGAAGCAGCCCCAATTATTGATGGGCAGTAAGAAAAGTTTGGTTTTAGCCCATTATGGCCTATATGACTACAAATAGGGAGGACCCAATTGTTTGTCAAATATTCTCCATTTATGGGAATGAGAAGGTTTGGAATCTCAACCAAAAAATATTCATTTTTTATTCATAGTGGAAGCCTGAGGTGGTTTTAGCCCATTATGGCCTATATGACTACAAATAGGGAGGACCCAATTGTTTGTCAAATATTCTCCATTTATGGGATTTGGAATCTCAACTAAAAAATATTCATTTTTTTATTCATAGTGGAAACTTGAGGTGACCTGAGGTGGCCATTGCTTTTTGGTGAGGTTTATTATGTCTGGTAAATCAGATGTGCGGACAATGATGCAAATCACACCACTGTGTATTCGGCGGCATGATGTGATCCACTTCTTCATCCTCTCATCCCTCATCTAAAAGTATAGGGATTTTTACGTTGATAGAACCCAAAGCTCATCAGTTTACATATCTCACAGCTCAAATATAAAATTAGGTGCATGACACCCGAATCCCTAAATATCTCAAATATAGGCTCTTGTTAGTGTCTCATCATTATCTCACAATTTAAATCAATCGCAACATTTCCCCAAATAAGTAAGTGTTAGCCCTAGAAGCTATTCTAAATATTTCTTTAATTTAAATTTAATAAGATTGAGCTATTAATTTTAAAATTAATCTTAACAAAAAATGAGCATTGATCTTAAAAAAGCCGGAAAGCACATTTAATTTTAGGGGCATTCGCATACATATCACCCAATTCTCATATATTTGATACCAAACGTATCATATTTTAACTTTTAAAAAGTGAAATACGAAACATAAGATGTTATGCACATAAAAGTAAAGTTTGGGTCTAGATATGTAAATACCTAAAATTTAATAATAAGGACATAATAAGCTTAAATTATTGGATCCTGAATTGCTCTTAAGCCACACCATCCTCATTACAATATCTTAAAGAGATAAAATGCTCTCAACTTATATTGATTAAAGGAATAAAGTATAAGAATGTAATTTTATTTTTTAATCACCAATTACTTTTGAGTATCAACCTTGACTCTCAATTTATAGCTTTCAGTTCATACTCTATCATAAAGTGCAAATTGCAAGAGATTTTAAAGTGCAATTTGCAGATTCATAGAGCTCTCAAGGGAGAAAATCATCTTCCAAATTGAAGAGTGTAAATTGCCATAGGCCAAATTGAGGAGCAGCTTTTTGTCATTTGACTATCTGAGTATGACAATTGACTAATCAAGTCATCCTATATGACTAAACTTGAATGACAATTGTATTTAAATGTCTAACATCTAAACTTGAATTTTTACATAAAAATAGCCTTATTTGTGCATGCAAATTTGTATTTCACTATTTAAAAGTTAAAATGTTGATATTTTTTATATGCAAGATTTGGTTCGAAAAAATGTCAAAAGCAAAGTTCAGGTGTTATATATGTGGAAAATTATTCTATCAGGACTCCTAACGTAGAGAAATTTTCGGAGTCCACTAATATGCAAACACATGATTTCAAGGAAATACGCGCGTTTTCCTGTGATCTGGCCCAGTAACACAAGATATTTCTCCTGCGTTATTATGTATCATTCAGGTGTTATTGTGATGGTATTGATGTGTTATTGTGTTATTGTGTTATTACAAAACCGGGAATATTCTCTAAACACAATAACACATGAATATCATTACAATAACACATGAATAATGTGAAATAATACGAGGAGAATATTCCCTTTCGCTAAAATGATTTTTTTTTATTTTTTTTTTTCACCTCCACATGACATCATTTCATTGAACTCCGAACGTATCTCTCGTTCAAGATATGTAAATAATACATAGGAACTGGGTGGTATGGTGGTATGTATGCAAATTCCCAATCAAGATTGCTCAACATTTGTTTTATTTATCATATTGACATTTATCCAAAAACATTACATAAAGCTCACTCGACTATAATATAAAATTATAAATAGGAACATTTACATACATACCAACACCAACACAATTCTTATGTATAAATAAGAACATTTTGACGTCATTAGAAAAAGGTAAACAGTTTATAATAATGATATTAATGATGTAATATTACATATTTAAATGTTATGCATGACAAATATGAAAGTTAAGACATTACATATATAAATACATAAAAAATTGTGTTTCAATATGTTGATGCCTCAAAATTGTGTATTAGATTTTTTTTTTAAATTAAAAAAAAAAATTGAAATATAAGAAAAAAGAATGCAATACTATGCAGATATGTCATTTGCCAGGTCAGTGGCCTCTAAAGAGATAAAAAAGGAGAATTTACATACATACAGCCAATTTTTATGTATTTACATATCTGGCACCTAAACTTTGCCTTTTTTACATTTATGCAAAACTTTCATATCACATAAGAAAATATCACTTTATCCTTTTAAAAAGTGAAATACATCAGGTGGTATGCATGTAAAAATTAATGCCTAGATGTTAAATATGTGAATACGTAGGAATTGAGTGGTTTGTATGTAAATATTCCAAAAATGAGGCATTTACGTGCATGCCACTCAATTCTCATGTGTTCACATATCAAACACCTAAACTTCACTTTTTAAATTTATATCACCAAAATCTTCCATATCACATCAAAATTACCACTGATTTAACGATTAAAGTAAAATGCACCTTTATCATTCATAAGTGGCATATATATAAAAATTAATGCTAAGTCGTTAAATATATAAATATATGATAAAAATTGAGTGGTATGTATGTAAATCTTCATTTATCTTCAGGCTATATTGATGTTATTAATGATAACACATTATCTTAATGTCAAATCCATGTAGATATCATCTGATGGTCAAATAGTAGTGGAAAAAATGCACAATTTTAAGTAGAAGAGCTTACTTGAAGCATTATTCTCTGTCGCATCAGATATGTCAATAATCCAAGCTCGATAAATAGTTTATAATCACCAGAATGAGGTTGGTAGTGTCTGCCCACTGCAATTAATCATCAAGAATCTAAAATAGCTGTTAGAATTTGTGATGTGAAATATGTTGGGCTTGGATTGAGAAGTTCGAGGTGCGACGTATGCGATGTAACAAAAATTATGGTACTATATGCATATATATATATGAGTCCGTTACACATCAATATAACACATAAATTTTATGTTTTACATTTATATCATCCAAATATTTCATATCACAAAAATAACACTATTTTAACCTTTAAAAAATGGAATACAAATTTTCATGCATAGCTAAAAGGCATATAAGTAAAAAATTGAAGTTTAGGTGCTAGAAAAGTAAATATATAGGAATTAAGTGGTATGCATATCTCTCTCTCTCTCTCTCTCTCTCTCTCTCTCTATATAT
>NW_018164538.1:969150-984697 GCF_001263595.1 Phalaenopsis equestris
ATATATATTAAAAAAGAATGGCAGAATTCTATTAGACGAGCTTCTTGACCAACCTCATGTGCTTGAGAATTTCATTTTTCACATAAGACAGGATCGAACCTATGACCCCAGAGGTTTTACAAACTCTGTCAATCAAACAATCATGAAAAGCGGCACACGGAACCTTAATAGTTTTTACACAGACACACTTCTTCCTTGCCCGCAGCTTTTACATCAAAGGTTTTCTGAATAAATATTGATGTTATTGATTTACGTTGTAGTTCTGCAATTATTCTAACAATAGCATTTACCTAATGAAGTAAATGTATTCCAATTATCATTTAAATCTCATATAAAGTGTCTAGAGTTGAGGATGCAAGCTCCTCGCAATTAATATGAGCGAAGACGGCTGCTTAGAAAGACTGAGTAAATAGAAACAAATTCTATTTACCTGCAAATTATAATGATTGATATGTAAAATGAAGAGATTTTATGGAGCTTCCAGCATAAACCACTCTCATCCATGTGAATTCGGCTTTGGAGCCTCCTTAAGCAACTTGATAATTTCGTAGGTTTTCACATTATGGCCACAATAAAGACAGAGATCCAGTGGTTTTAACCCGTCCTGAAACAGAGAAGTTGGCCTGAGCGATCAAATGATGATTTATTGTTATAAAAATAAAACCAGTGACAATGTTAAATAATAATCACAGTGCAGCAGACGCAATAACAGAAAGGAGCATTTGCATAAATACTATCCAATTTTTATTTTCATTTGCATAAATACTGCCCAAATCTTTCATATCACATCATAAATACCAATATTTTAACTTGTAAAAAGTGAATACACCTTTTCATGGATAGGAGGATTAGATGTTAAATATGTAAATACATAGGAATTAGGTGGTATGTATGTAAATCTTCCTAATTGTAAATATGAGTTCGAATATGTGCCGCATTAGTTCGGAATAAAAAAAAGAATAGTTCAAGTAGTAACCTTGCTTTAACAAGAAAAAAAAAATATTGAAAATAAAGCATTGCAATTTACAAGCATAGAAGTCAAGAAGAGAAACAAGTTGTAAATGCAGTCGATGAAAGAAGGATGCTAGACTCTTCTATCTATATTAAAAAAAGAGAAGAAAAAGAAAATAAAAAAAAAGATACACAAAAATAATGACTACGAAAATGGAAGGTAAAATTCCTTAGAATATCGAGGAATGACATAGCCACTTGATCTATTCAACTTTTTTAGTCCTAGAAGAGAACCAAAGGTAGACCAAACTGATTATAATCAACCAATTTATTTTGTCATCAACCTTACTTTTATTGAAGGAAGCACTATTTCTCGATCTCAAATAGACCAAATTCAAGTGAAGGTGTCTCATAGACCACCTCTATAATGACCATTAGGGGGTGTTTGGCTGCAACCCCTATTTACGTTAAATAGGATTTAATAAATCCGGATTTATATTGATGGAGATGGCGAAGGAGATGACATTCGCAGCACGACGGAAGAAATTCTTAAATTCCCCTCGCAATCGGATATAGTAAATCTGGATTTAAGTCGTAAAAAAAGACGAAATGCAAGAAGAAAAAATAGAATGTGAAAAAATTTGATTTAACATAGCGTTCGATTTAATTTTCGTTTCTTTTATATTTGGCTGCATTTGCACTAAATTCATGGCTAAATATTATTAAAATTATGCTACCAAACACTCCCTTAATGTGCTTTCTTTTCCAACTACTAAAATGTGTCCTAACTCCAACAAATTGTAAAATTCTTCTGCAAAATATTATTAATATCCCAGTTGTTGAAAAAAAAGATTGAAGTCATATTTTGGGGATGCCTTGCATATGCTACATGTCATAGAAAAAAGAAATCTCAAATCTTAAAGTAAACATTACTACAAATATTCTTCAAATAAGTAAATAAGAAAAAGAAAGATTTCCGTGCATACCACCTAAACCCTAAACGTATATACACATCTAACGCCTAAACTTCAATTTTCACACATATGACACCTTATCTATGCATAAAAAGATGTATTTTAAATTTTAAAAGTTAAAATAGTAGTATTTTTCATATGATATAAAAGATTTGGGTGGTATAAATGTAAAAAGTAAGTTTTAGGTATAAATGTAAAAAGTTAAAAAGTAAGTTTTAGGTGTTAGATATGTAAATACATAGGAATTGAGAGGTATGTATGTAAATGGCCACATATATATATATATATATATAGGCCTGCTGATTTGGCACTGTCTATGGAGGAGAGGGCCTGCCAGATTTCCTCCTCACTAGGAACTTCAGCAGGGTTTATATTGGTAATGTGCACATGATCAGAGAGAAACTGTTCTGTGTCCAGCTGCACTCTTGGATAGTTTGAGAGTTGCATTAGCTTCTTACAGTATTCCACTGCACTCTCAGCAATATCAGAGGAGTCCTTAATCCGGCAGCCATGTTCATCTTTGATTGAGTGAATAGTATTACATTTTCTTTTGTGCTTAATGCAAGCATGGTAGAACTTAGTGTTCCTATCCCCATCAGTAAATCTGTTGGTGGAAGCATCTTGTTTCAGAAAGTTCTCCTGCCAGGCCACAGCTGTAAGCAGTTTTTCATTTGCTTACAGTAGTGAGACCTCATCAACCAGCCCATTAGCAGCTGCAGTTTCTAATTCCTTCAGTTCCTTTTCAGCCTGTTCCACCCCAGCCAACACATTACCAAAGGTGATCCGGTTCCAGTGATTGAGGGCCTTCCCAACTTTTTTCTGCAGGCACCAGAGTTTGATTAATGGGTTTGGGTGATCACTATCCTTCCAATGATCCTTAGCAGTAGGCTTGGGACATCATCAAGGGTGATGTAGTGTTGGCTATCCAAAGTTTTTTCCAGGGCCTGACTTACCAAATTACTTTTGTGCTGCCACAATTGTCTTTGTTCCCAAATCCTCCACAAAATAGCAGTGGCAACATTTCAGAACCATTAGTCTTACTAATGTGGTTAGCAAGATTATCAACAAAATACTTGTGAGGAGGCTCCAACCCCATTTGAATCATCTAATCAGTCCAAAACAGGCAACATTTGTTAAGGGGAGGTATATTGGGGACAATGTGCTCCTTACACAAGAATTGCTCCATGAATTAGATAAACCATGTAGGGGGGGTAACATAATTTACAAATCTGATCTGAAAAAGGCTTATGATATGATAAACTCGGAGTTTGTGTTGGAAACATTGGTGGCCAGGGGATTTTCCGGTGCTTCATGTTTGATCATCAAAAGATGGTTAGAAGGGAATGTAAACTCGGTATTCATCAATGGGAAAGTTCATGACTTTTTCAAAGCCTCCAGGGGTCTCAAACAAGAGACCCGTTATCTCCCACTATCTTTATCCTTGCTTTGGACTCTCTCTACATTGATAGATAGGCCCACCCATAGAAAGAGCTATAAAAAATTTCATAGCAAATCCACATTGGATATCAGACACTTGGTGTATGAAGATGATATAATCATATTCTCTAGAGCCAATAAAGCTGTTGCTAAGCTGTTACATACCCGTCTGTTGGATTTCCAAGAAACTTCTGGGCTGCAGCCAAGCAAAGAAAAATGACAAGTTCTCTTCAGCAAACGAATTTCCCCTTCCATCAAGCAATGGATAACTAATCTCACAGGATTTACTCTAATATCCACCCCTTTCAAATATCTGGGAGTGCAGCAGCTCAAAAGAAGAACTAAACTTACTCACTTTGATGAGGTAGTGGACAAAACCACTTCCCAAGTAAAATGTTGGACCAACTCTTTCCTTTCAAATGGAGGCAGGATTACACTATTGAAAAGCATCCTCACTACCTTCCCATCCTATATTCTACAAATGGCAGTAATGAAGAAAAGGACCCAACTTCTCTTGGATAGAACCTTCAACAGATTTCTCTGGGCAAGGCAGAGAAAACAAATGCATTGGGCCAGCTGGCAAAAAGTTAAACCATTTTCGGTTGGAGGTTTGGGGTTCAAGGGACTACAACAGCTTCAACATATTAGCCTATGCAAACTGTGGCTCAGATTCAGACAGTAGAATACAATTTGGGCACAGTTTTCGTTGGCTAAATAATGTAGATCTCCACACCCCAATCTGGTTTCCAGAAGGATTGGGGACTCAAAACCTGGGGGAATCTGCTCAATGTCAGGGAGGATGCTAAAAGGCTTTACTTATGGGATTTGGGTCAAGGCAATATACATTTTTGGTTGGATAGATGGTGTCCAGAGGAATTCTTGAATCCCATCCTGAGAATCTTGACACTGAACTTATGGTGGAGGACTGCTGGGACGGAAACTCCTGGTCTAAATTCCTTCCTCAATGAAAATTCTACTGAACTAATCTTTGGGATACCATTTGACAGAAACAGAAAAAGACAGATTGGTTCTAACTTCATGCTCCACTCAAAGTCTGACTAAAGCAATATATTCTAAGTTGTATCAGTGGAATGAGGTGTCCTGGGGAGAAAGCTTGTGGAAGAAGTTCCTAACCCCTTTCATGCCTTTTTTCTGCTGGAGATTCTTCAATAAATTATTGCCTACAGATGAAATCCTTAAACTCAAGGGACTGAGAGGCCCTTCCATGTGATCCTTGTGTAAGGATGTTGTGGAGTCTGCTGGCCATCGTTTCTTTGCCTGTAACTTCTCCCAGGTAGTCTGGAATTCCCTGCTAACACAGATACGGCTAAATACAATGAATTTAGAGTGGAATTGTCTATTAGCATGCTGGAGTGGATGGCAGAAACTGAAGCTGGGTCCTATCTCCTTCCTTACTGCCTGGTTCATATGGGCTGCTAGAAATCAAGTCAAATATGAAGACCAATTAGTCACAATTGGGAAGGCGGTTTCCAACTGTTTAGCATTCATTAGAAAACTCATCCAGCTGAAACACTTCCCCAATATTCTGAATATATGCAGAACTGTTGGCTCTACTATATTTTCTGTGTCAAAAGTTTTTTGGGAAAATCCTACCCACCCTTCCGTCAAAGTCAACACTAATGGGATCTTTTCCTCACAAGGAGCTGGAATAGGTGGGGTGTTCAGAGATCACCAACAAAGATGCTTGCTTTTCTTTCAATCTCCTATCATTATTGTGGATGCAATGGAGGCTGAAACTGTGGTCATGTACTGGGCTCTAAAGCTGGCCAGCCTCAACAAATGGATACTTTTGCAGTTAGAAGTGGACTCCTCTCAGCTCTTGAACTATATTACAGGAAAGAACAACCCTCCTTCGCATATACTTCAGTGGATCAAACAGATTCAAAACATGAGGAAGGAGATCATGGTCACTTTCAAATTTATCTACAGAGAAGATAATAGACCTGCAAATTTCCTAGTTAAAAGTGGTGGAGAGTCCCAAAATGTTTGTGTTTCTACCTTACCAACCTCTTCACTTAGTTTTTTTGTTTCAGGGGGACATGTTTAATGCCCCACACCGTAGACTTGTAACTTCTTTTTGATCTTAATAGAGATTTATTATTTTCCATATAATATATATATATATATATATATATATAACAACTTTAAGAGGAACAATAGAGTTGCAAATACATTCCATATTACCAATAAGCCAAAATTCATAAGAAGAAAAAGAACTAGCAGTGAATTTATTATTGTCATCAAAGTTCCAGTATAATTTCATCTTTGATAGAGAAAGAACAAATTTTCTGCTAAAAGCTCATTTGCTTCAAAGTTCTAAGAGAACAGAGTACAGTCCATTTCTAGTGATTGCTCTAGCCAATAAGTACAAAAATTACGACTTTATGTTACCTGTTCAAGCTGAAATTCGCCAATTTGTTGAATTTAGTTAGAAGAGGGGCATTATGACTATATTTTTCCTTCCAATACCTGATCATGTTGTCATTGTTGTCGTACCAAAACACAGTAATATAAAAAGGGATCACGTACTTTAGCACTTAATAAAATTTGATCCATCCTTGGATTATTTCCGGCAAAAAAGAATTATATTATTGCTTCTTAAATAGTCGCCATGAATAATTATCACTGCTATGGGAACCTTTAATAGATTTTCAAATCCAATTGCTAAGAAATTTTACAATCCCTCGGACACCAAAATTTTTTGGGCCTGCACAAAGACCTCTATTTAATAATCTTCAAACTGCATTCATCGATTTTTTTTTTTCACAGAAGGGATGGAGATTATTGAAGATGTAGGAATTCAAAATCATATTTTCGTCATAATTTCCAAGGCCTTTGCAAATTGAATCAACTGTCAACAAAAAGATATAGTTGTTTTTTGAGGGACGGTTTTGTTATTATAAAAATGAATACTTGAGCTAAATGAGATGATTAACAGATGACGTTAAATAAAAAGTTGTTAAGTTTCTCATTTTGTTTTGCACTTGAGTGCTGGTTAGATGTAGATCATTCAAGCGATGTGCAAAAGTTGTTTAATTTCGATGAATTATTTTTTTTTTTTGTTTTTTTTTTTTTGCTTCAAAGATTTTAACGATTGTTCATCTGCGTAGTTGAATTTGGAAAAAAAATTTACAATTTCATATTTCCTTTTGCAGTGTAATTTCCAGTAGAAATGTAACTTTTAATGATATTTAAATTCTATGCAAAATTATTATAGAGTGATCATTTCAGTATCATTTGAGGCAAATCTAATGCATTTTCCTTATTTTTAAGCGAAAAAAGATGAAGCCACGAGTTTTGATTTCATGACTATGAATTTGCGCATTATATTAGGTAGCTAAATTAAGAAACTCTAGACCTTGAGATGCCATGCATCATATAGCGGCTAAGGCTAAGACATTGAACAAAGAAAACACTTAAATTCATTTAAACATTGGTTTAGCTGAGATTTTTTCTTTTTTTTTGTTGAGGGAAGCACACATTATTTTTATTAGTTGGTGGGGACATAATAGTTACCTTATTTTTAAGCGTCCTATCAACTCCTTTTTTCAAAAGAAGTCTCACAATATCAGCTCTTTGAGTTTGCACAGCTAGATGTAGTGGTGTCCATCCATCCTATAAAAGAAAATAAAAGTTAAAATTCAAACTTTTAAGAAAATTAATACTACAGTTAAGGAAAAGATATTGCAGCTTACATTATCAGCTAGATTAATGTCAACATTGTACAGCATTAGAATCTTTATGCAGTCACTTGATGCAGCAAGCACCGCATAATGCATCAAAGTAGCACCATCCTGCAGCAACAATATAAAAAATTATGTTTAGCATCTTCATTTTTTTTATCAATAATCTATATAATTGTATCCTACATAGATGGAGCAATCATAAGTTTTCAAGAGGAAACCAATATTAATTGACTAGATTTTTGCCATGGTTTAAAAAAAATTACAAGATATAGATCAATAATCACAATGATAGCAATTCAACTAGCTCTACAGAAACCATTAAAGTACAACAAATAGGCAGTTGTTAACTTAGGACTTAAAGCATGTTTTTATATTTTAACTTGAACACCAGCATGTGGTCATATAAGGAGATCCAATCTAATAATATCTGATATCACGTTATTTACTTCTCAATCTTTACTCAATCGACAACATATTTCATCAAAAAATGTCAAATATATACTTTTGGGGAATTTACATACGTAGCACTCAATTCTTATAAATTTACATCACACGCCTAAACTTCCATATTTACATCCATTACACTTTGGTGCTTTAAACCTGCACATGAAAAGATGTATTTGATTTTTAAAAAGTGATAATAGTATTATTTTATATGTGATATTAATGACTTGAGTACTATGTGCGTAAATATGAAAGTTTAGGTGTGAGAGATGTAAATACATAAGAATTGTGTGTTACATGTGTAAATGCCCCGATACTTACCTACTAACTTCAATCATCCAATTATATCATAACGGCAATCCCTAGTATTTATTACTTGTTGTTTGTTCTTATTTCCTCATATGTATTTCCTATTTTATTTTATTATTTTTTATTTTCTTTCTCTAATTGTTTTATTTTTTTTATTTCTTTCATTTATCATATTTATTATAATCGGGTTTAAATACTCATTCTGCTATCAATAATATTGAGTTGCTCTATTCCAACCCTCATCATGGTATCAGAGCCAAACCCTAGATCTCACAGCCACCGGCCTCCACCACCATTTCCATCTACTGCCACCTCCTAGCTGTCAGCTTCCTCTCGTAGTTCGACTTCCTCTGTCAGTTCCAGCAGCAGGCTGCAGCAACCGCAGCCCTATGTTCCAGCAACCGCAGCCACCAGTCTTCCTGCTGCCTGATCCAACCGCCTACGGTAATACAAGCAGCTTACTGTCTAATTCCAGCAGTGTTCGGTAACCCCTTCTGCCACAAATTATGTGGTATTCTTCCAGTCGTATGCTTTGCAACCCCTGCTGTTGCAGTAGCCATAGTTCTTATGCCAGAGATAGGTCGAGACCAGAGGATCAGAATTTCTTACTATTAGTTCATCTGCCGTAACCCTACCAGAATTCTTTGATGGATCAGAATAAAAACATCTCATTTGGCACAATCAGAATTATGTCAAATTCCTCCAGCACTAGATCACCTTCAGAAGGTGTTCTTGATTCCCCGGAAGATCGACTCAAAGTCCCGCTCCCTCGCAGAATGGAGGATTGAAAATCAATATGAATTTCTTAATCACAACCAATAAACTGAACAGCAATGACTTTCTTCAATAGTCTCAATCGGTGTCTTTGTTCATTAAAGAACGTGGGAAGTTTGGTCACCTCACAGTAATAGTTTGCAAGCATCCAAAGACTGACCCGACCTATGGAGCTTGGGAAGTGGAGAACTCCATGATCAAGTCTTGGCTAATCAACTTCATAGAGACTTCGATTGGCCGATTATATATGTTCCTCCCTTCAACTAATGCCCCTTTGGACGACTGTCTGTGATACCTACTTAGATGTTGAAAATTCCGACCAACTCTATGAAATATCTAAAAAGATTTGGCATGCAAAACAATAGTTAAGGACCGAGACAGTACATAATGACATTATTGCACTATGGATGGAATACGACCTGTATTACGACTACTCTTGGGATTCATCGGCCAACTTATTCTTCTTCTAAAAAATTGTACAAA
Source organism: Phalaenopsis equestris (assembly GCF_001263595.1). NCBI lineage: Eukaryota > Viridiplantae > Streptophyta > Magnoliopsida > Asparagales > Orchidaceae > Phalaenopsis > Phalaenopsis equestris. The sequence continues at coordinate 978,230 of NW_018164538.1, forward strand.
TGGAACGTATGTTCCAATTCCTTGCTGGCCTTAACAAAGATCTTGAAGAAGTCCGGGACCGTATACCTTAATTAGGATCCTCTTCATTCCGCTCACGTTGCTTTCACTGAGATTCATCGGGAAGAAAGCAAGAGACTTGCCATGCTCGGCACTTCTACTCCTTCAGCTGAAGCATCCGCCATGATCTCAAACATTGCTCAGCCCTCGTCCATGTCACCTTAGACCAATCACCCACTTATGATTACTATCACAAACTCAACCACACTCGGGACAAGTGTTGGAAACTTCACGGTAAATCGATATACAAATCTTCAGTCAAATACTCTGCTGCAAGGGTCTCACAGCGACAGTTTAACCAACCATAGCTCAACTGACTCATACCGGGAACATCCCGGAATCCTCGAATTCTCTAAAAAATCGGATGGAGCAATTGATCAAGCTTATTGGAGTCAATCAAGTTTCTGCGAGTCTGTCAACCTCCCACATCCGATAAGATACTCTTCCTATGGCTTTCACAGTTTATTCCTCTTTTAGTCCATGGATTATTGATTCAAATGTCACGGATCACATGAATGGCTGCTCGCAAGCTTTCTCGACTTACTATCCGAGCTCTGCAAAAAATAACATCATAAATGTCGATGGATCATGTAGCTCCATTGCTGGTAAGGGGTCGGTTGTAACGATTGGTCTAACTCTGGAGTCTGTTTTACATGTTTTTTGATTGCAATGTAACTTGTTATCTATCAGCAAGTTGACAAATGATGTCAATTGTATTGTTAATTTCTTATATGATGGTTGTATTTTGTAGGATCGTCGTTCGAGGAGAATGATTGGAATTGTTAAGAGAGTAGTTGAATTCTACGACTTCCAAGAGAAGCACAAAGAATGATGACACGCCACTCAAAAGTTGTAGCCTCTCGAGTCATTGAATACACATTATGTTTCTCACAACCCGACCCGGTGCTTAGAATTAATTAAGGCGAGGACTGCAGTTGGACAATATTAACGCCTAATTATTCATCTTTTGAAAACTTCCAATACATAAAAAAGAGCTACTAATCTAAAAAGTGCAATAAATCTAAAGCATCCAAAAACAATAACATCCAAAGATAGCATCTCAAGTCAGTACTAAACAGTATATCAATATTTGAAAGAAACAATAAAGAAAAACTATCATTATAAAACTACCTAGCAGCAATGATTCTCCTATAAACCAAGTCTCTCATATCTGACATATCAACCTAAATTTTTCATTTTTCCTGAAAGAAAATAGTAATTGCAACCGTAAATATAACTTAGTGAGTAATTATAATCTAATACACATTAAATTTTTATGTTTTGCTATGGATGAATGACAAAAAAAATACAATTCAATTCATTAACACTTTAACTTTATCATTTTTCATTTCACTTTAAATATTTAAACTTTTTAACCTTTTTAAAAATTATCACAGGATTTCTGTCATACCCGAAGTTATCCTAAAAAATGTGTCCAAAGGCACTAAAAAATGTGTCTGAAAACACCCACAAAAGTGTGCCTCAACTATATGTGGATCAAAATAAGGTCAAGACAATTGCAGATTGACCAAGACCTACTACTGTCACTGAGATCAGGAGTTTTCTAGGTCTGACTGGTCATTACAAAACGTTTGTTGAGGGGTTTTCACAGATTGATATGTCGTTGTCAATGTTAACTCAAAAGGCAGTAAAGTTTAACTAGTTAGATTGTTGTGAGGAGGCCTTTCAGAGGCTCAAAATTGTTTAATGTCTACCGCATTATCAGTCATTCCTTCGGGTTCCGATGGACTTCAAATTTTCAGCGATGCATCTTTGAAGGGAGTTATGTGCTTATGCAGCATGATAGGGTCATTGCATATGCATCACGACAATTGCGGGATCCTGAAAAGAATTATCCTATGCATTACCTGGAGCTTGCTACGGTTGTATTTGCACTCAAGATATAGAGACATTATCTATATGGAGTTAGATGTAAAATTTTTACTGATCAATAGAGTTTGAATCTTATCCTCACTCGGAAACAATTGAACTTGAGGCAGAGGAGATTGTTGGAATTTTTTAAAGATTATGATTTAGATATTCAATATCATCCGAGGAAGGTGAATTGTTTTGTTGATGCGCTGAGTAAAAATACTTCAGGCCATTTGAACTATTTATTTACTCAACAGGAGCAGTTAATTAAAGATTTAGAGTGGTTGTAGTTATCTATCGTTGATTCTGGTGATAAAAGTATGGTTCAACTATATTAATTGATGATACATACAACTTTGAAGGGAAAAATTAGAGATTCTTTAGCCCAATATAGCACTGGAGCAGGTTAAGACAGGTTGTTTAGAGAGTATGTGATAGATTGGGATGGTGTTTCGCCCTTACACGAGGGTAACGAGTCGCCTTAACACAAGCCGGTCCACCCTGGACCAACTGGAAGCATCATAATCGCCGCACAGGCGAGCCAGTCTTGGCGACAAAAAGCAACGGAGCATACAAAGGGAGTTGTTAAAGAAGGAAAGAAAAGAGTGGGCTCCACTAGAGCCATAATTACCTATGCAAGAAAGAGAAAGTTAGGAATGAAAGTTTTTGAAATTGCTGGGAAAGGATTCTACTAGGGGGAGAACCTAGGGTTTGCTTTCTTTCATGCATATTTTGTTGGGGCTACTGTTTTCTTTTCTTCTTATGATATTCCTAGCAACGTCTGGGGTGTGGGAAAAATGATCTACCTCTCGGATAATAGATCAACCTTATATCTTATTTGTTTACCTTTGATTGTTGTATGAGCAGACGTTATTTGTGTTTTTTCCACCTATCGATTGAGATTGTCATGTTTGTTCACTGATTTTACTCTCAAGACATATCAAATTGGTATCAGAGCATACATTTTAGTGGGGTGGCAGCTAAAAAAGTTGATATGCTAGAAGGAGAGGTAGAGAAAATCCGATCGGAAATAGAAGAAAAGTTCGCTATCAGGGAAGACAGATTTTTTCTATTGAAAGTCAAATGGATGATGGATTTGAAGGAATAGGATAAATGTAGGAGATGATGAAAAAACTCATGGAGATGCAATCTAAGGTCGTGTCGACCGCTACAGTTGCAAACCATAACCAAGTGTTGATCAAGGAATCCTTAGCCAGGTCAAAATAGAAGGAGATCGAGCGAGAAGACAACGAAGAAGACATCATCTACCTATAAGAGTACCCCTAAGACTACGAGAGGAGGGGGAGTGGAGACTTCCGATGGAGGGGGATGGGTTGAAAATTGGAGAAGAGGTAGTAAAAGGGACACGGAAGAGTATGATGGAAGAATAAGGGAATGGGTAGTGGGATATGCCTATGACTGCAGGAGGAAGTTCACCCTAGAAATATGGGGGAAATTTCCAAAGGGAGAGGAAGTTGAGATGGAGATGCATGAGTCAAAAAATTGAAGATGCCAATATTTGAAGGGGGGATGCACATGGATGAGTGCACCGGATGGAGCGATACTTTGCAATCAACGGACTGACTGAGGAAGAGAAGTTCATGACAGCAGGATAATGCTTGGAAGAGAAGGCATTAGCATGGTTCCAGTGGATGGAGGCAACGTGTCTGATACACTCACTGAAAGAGTTTAAGGATTGCTTGTTTGAGCGTTTTCGAGCCATTCAGGAATGAGACCTACAAGAGCAATTCTATGCTTTTACTCGGGAGCGGACGGTTATGGAATACCAAGAGAAGTTTGAGCTCTTATCAGGGACGTTGAGAGGGATTTCTACAGCACGACTGTAAGGAAACTTCTTGAAAGTCCTAAATCCAAATATAAGAGTGACCAATTGCCCCTTAAAACCACATAAATCGAGGGAAATGGAGTTTGAACAGATGGTGGAGGATAAAAAGCAAATGAAGAAGACCGACATAGGTGGTAACACCGGGGGATTCTGCAAGAGCACTGTGACAGTCACTCCACTGTGAACCCAGACGGTGTCATTTCAGAAAGAGATGACGAAGGAAAAGAGTACACGACCTCAGCCAGGGGGTAATCAAGCGCCTCCAAGATACAAAAGTGCAGGACTAGAGCCAAAAGTTTGTATTACCGTTGTGACGAGAAATAAGCCCCAGGATACTGTTGCAAGAAGCACACTCTTCAGGTTCTTTTAGTTCAAAAGGAGAATACAGAGAGTGAGGAATTAGAAGAAACGGCAAAGGAGAAGCATCTGCATTTAGATGTGATAGAGGTGTCCCTCAATTCGATGTTAAGATTTACTACAAATCAAACCAAGAAGGTGAGGGGATGGATCGCGGCATAGCCAGTTGTAGTGTTGGCGGATAGCAGAACCACACAACTTTATCTCAAATCAGGTTGTAGAAAAACTAGGGTTGAAGCTGGTGACTATAGGGAGTTTCGTCGTCATGATGGGGACAAAGAAGGTGGAGAAAAATCAAACAAATAACAAGGGACTAGTTCTGACATTACATGGACTAAAGGTGGTAGAAGACATCCTTTCATTGGATTTGGGCAGCACAGATGTGAGTTTGATATGAAGTGGTTGCAAACATTGAAAGAGATGAAGGTGGATTGAAAGTCCTTAACGTGGAATTCTAAGTGGAGGGTTGGAAGGTGGTGTTGAGAGAAGATGATAGCTTATGCAAAACTATAGTGTCGCTCAAAACCATAATTAAAAGCATGGAGGAGATGCTAGTTCATCAATTTTAACCAGTGTACTTTAAACATCTTATGATTCATGTCATGGCACACATACATAAAACAAGAATTTAAACATTAATAAGAGTACTATTTGATTTGGGAGCTCATAGATGATGAAGCTAAAGTGATGTGATTGACTATCCTTTCAATGCCTGTGATACTATCAGTTAGAATGTCAAATGGTGCTTTTCTGAAAGTCGATCAATCATATGAAGTGGAGCTTATGATTGGTTGAAAAAGTTTTAATGCTCAACTTATTGTGATGCTCTTAGTGGAATTTAATATGATTTTAAGAATAGATTGAATGACTAAAAACTTTGTTATTATTGATTCAATAAGAAGACCATCAAAATAAATGTATATGGGGAAACATAGTCAAATTTTGTGGTGACAAAGGATTAGCATCAATGATAATCTTGCAAATTGTAAAATCATGGAAATCAGAGTTTTTTTGCTCATGCAGCAGATACTTCTAAAGAAGTACAGTCTTTGGGTGATATTTCAACAGTAAGACAATATCCAAAGGTGTTCATTGATGGTTTACCAGGGCTACCACCAGTACGAGAGGTTGATTTCAGTATTGAACTCTAGCCAAGTTCTGAGCTTGTATCCAAGGCACCTTATAGAATGGTAGTGAAGGAGTTGCAAGAGCTGAAGGGCCAACTGCAGAGTTACTTGATTAAAGGTTTATCAGACCTAGCACCTCACCACGGAGAGCTCTAGTGTTATTTATGAAGAAGAATGATCGGAGCTTCAGGATGTGTATTGACTACAGGGAACTAAATAAACTCAATTAAAAATAAATATCCATTGCCGATGATTGACAATTTGTTTGATAAGTCGGAAGGGAAGGGGCATCTGTAGTTTTAAAGATTGATCTGAGGTCGGGCCATCACCAACTGGGGATGAGAGGAAAAGACATAGCAAAGACCGCTTTCAAGACTAGTTATGAGCACTATGAATTCGTCGTGATGTCATTTGGATTGACAAATGCTCCAATAATTTCTATGAACCGGATGAGCAAGGTCTTCAGACAGTTTCTGGATACTTCTGTGGTTGTCTTTATAGATGATATCCTGGGGTATTCAAGGGATGAAGTCAGTCATACAAGTTATTTGTATGTTGTGCTGCAGGTTTTGAAGGATAACACTTTATGTCAAATTTTCTAAATGTGAATTTTGACTTAAAGTATAGCTTTTCTGGGGTAAATTATTAGTGGAGATGGCATATCTATGGATCAAAATAAAATTAGACGATTGCAGATTGAACCAAGACCTACTATTGTCACCGAGGTCTGAATTTTTCTAGATCTGGTTGGTTATTACAAAAGGTTTGTTGAGGGGTTTTCACAAATTGCAATGTCGTTGTCAAGGTTGACACAAAAGGCAGTGAAGTTTGGCTGGTCTGATCATTGTGAGAAGGCTTTGCAGATGCTGAAGATAGGGGTGAAACCAAGTCGAACACGAGTGAGCCCAAGCTCAGCTCGTGTGAGCCCAGGCTCTATTTCGAACACAAAAAGTGTGTTCCTGTTCAGCTAGTCTGCTTAGCAAGTCGAACACGAGTTGTTCACGAACAAAGAGTCGTTTTGACAACGTTAATTACGTAGTCATAAGATGTTAAGGATTGGGGCAAGATTTAAAAATTATTGTTAATATTAAAACATTATTTAAATATAATTTAATATTTTTTATTCTATCTTTTGAATTAATACTTTTAATTGAATATAAATCTTTGTAGTCTTGTAGTCAATTAATTTTTTTTTTAAAATACTGCTCA
>NW_018164538.1:985001-1001944 GCF_001263595.1 Phalaenopsis equestris
AAAAAATATATATATATATATATATATATATCAAAACAAGCCGAACACGAACAAACAATTCTTTGTTTGTGTTCGGCTCATTAACTTCACGAACGAGCCGAACATGAGCAGTTTGCGAACAACAAGCCGTTTTGATAGCCTTAGCTGAAGACTTGCTTAATGTCTGTCTAGTATTAGTCATTCCTTCAAGTTATGATGAATTTCAGATTTTCACTGATGCATCTTTGCGGGATTTGGGTTGTGTAATTATGCAGTATGATAAGGTCATTGTATATGCATCACGAAAATTGAAGAATCATGAAAGGAACTATCCTACAGATGATCTGGAGCTTGTTGCAGTTGTATTTGACTCTAGATGTAGAGGGGAGGCATTATTGTATGGAAATAGATGTGAAGGTTTTACTAATCACCAAAATTTGAAGTATATCTTCACTTAAAAAGAGTTGAACGTAAGGGATAAGAGATGATACTAATTTATTAAAGACTATGATTTAGATATTCAGTATCATCTGGGGAAAGAAAATGTTATTGCTGATGCGCTGAGTGGGAAAGCTTCAGGTAATTTGAACTATTTATTTACTCTATAGGAGCAGTTAATTAAAGATCTGGACAGGTTGAAGCTACGTATAGTTGATTATGGTGATGATAGTATGATTCAACTATATTAGTTGACGATGTAGCCAACTCTAAAGGGCCGAATCCAAAATTCTTTAGCCAGAGATAAAAGTATTCATAAAGTTCTCAAGCAAGTTAAGGCAAACAATTTAGAAAGGTTTGAGCTAGATCATGATGGTCTATTGAGGTATAAAGACATGGCTTATGTTTCAAATGATGATTTGAGATGAGAAATTTTGGAGGAAGCACATTTATCTGATTACACTATTCACTAAATGAGCAAAAAAATGTATCAGGATCTTAAAGAAATGTTTTAGTGGCAGGGATTGAATAGGAATGAGGCAAAATTTATATCTAAGTGTCCTTCATGTCAGCTAGTGAAGGCAAAGCATCAGCATCCTAGAGTTCAGTTGCAACCTTTGGCAATTTCAGAGTGAAAATAGGATGAGATTGCAATGGATTTGTTATTGGTTTGTTGAGATCACATCGACGTCATGATGTGATTTAGGTTATTATTGATAGACTAAGTCTGCCCATTTCCTACCTATTAGACAGACAAATCCAATTAAGAAGCAAGTCAAATTATATGTTGATCAAACTGTGAGATTGCATGCGGTGCCACAGTCTATTGTTTCCGTCAAAGATAGCAAGTTTACTTCCAAATTGTCGAAGAAGGTTCAAATAGTTTTGAGCACTCGACTGACTTTCAGTACAACATTTCACCCTCAGACAGATGGTCAGTCAAAGAGAACTTTTCAGACCTTAGAGAATCTACTAAGATTATGTGTCGTTGACTTTGATGGAGGTTGAGAATCACATATACATTTAATATAATTTGCTTACAATAGTAGTTGTCAAACTAGCATTGGGATAGCTCCATATGAAGCATTGTATAGAAGGAAGTGCAAGACACCTTTATGTTGGGCTGAAACAGGTAAAAGAAATATCATTGGTGTTGATTTGGTTGATGTTGCGGCTGAGAAGATTAGACTGGTCAGAGATACACTAAAGACAGTGAAGGATAAACAGAGAAAATACTTCGATGTCAAGCACAAACCTGTTGAGTTTTGGAAAACTTGTTTTTATCAAGGTCAGTCCATTAAAGGGTATGCAACGTTTTGGGAAGGCAGGAAATTTGAGCCTCAAATTTGTCGAACCATTTGAGATTGTTGAGAGGATTGGTAAAATGACTTACAGATGCGCTTTACCAACTCATGTGCAGGGAGTGCGTAATGTTTTTCACATTTCTTCACTGAGAAAATATATTGCAGATGAATCTAGTAGGGTGATAGCAGACTGTTGATATTCAGTTAGATTTGACTTATACTGAGGAGCCAATAAGAATAATGGATTATGATGTGAAGAAGTTGTGGAGCAAAAACATCTCTTTGGTAAATATTTTATGGAAGTACGGGTCGGTGAAGAATGCTAAATGAGAGAAGCTCTTTGAGATGCAAGAAAAATACGCACTGCTTTTCAATTGAGGTTAATTTGTGTGTATGTGTGTGCACAACATTTGGATAATTTGCTTTATTTAAATATGAAGATTTACCTTAAGTTGTTCGGATCCATCATTCCCTAACTCGCATGCTCCTCCAATTCCTCCTTTAAATCTAAAATCACTTAATATTAGTCCTAATTTTAATAAAACATACCAATAGTATTATTAAATACAACCACACATTACAACACACATATATGTGTTTTCATACAACAATATAAATAAATTAATTTATTAAAAATTTCAATTATACCTTATTAACTTTACGCACGCTAGAAGCTCTCCCTTTCTTCCTCCTTTTGGTCTCCGCTCAACCACGTGAGCTCTTCTTCTTTTTTTGGTCGCGTCTCACCACCAACAGAGCACGCGAGCTTCGACTCCCTCCTCCACATCGTGTCTTATTTTGCACGCGAGCACGACAAGTAGGTCTTCTCCTCTACTTCTCCTTCGCAAGGCCCAACAACCCCAACAGTCGCACGCAAGGCTCACTGATTCGGCTTCTCTCGCGAAGACGACATGTCTTCGTTTGCGGCTCAAACCAGGTAAGCCCTCGACACCGCTTCTTTCTTCTTGGACTTCTCCTTCTTCTTCACGTGGCTCAAAAGCCCTAAACTGCACGCACGATACTACGATCCTCTTCTTCCTCTCGCAAGAACAACATGAAGGTTACCTTCTTCCTCCAAATTATCCTTCCTTCGACTAGAGTTCGACACGATAAAGACGTCGCACACGAGGCTTCTTCTCAATGTTGTGGTTCCTCCCTTTCATTCACTCGTTCTCTCTAAAGGCTACAGGTAAATGGAACATCCCCACCCCCCCTGCGACTCTAATAATCGAACCAAATTGACGGTTATTCCTTACGCCGATTCAAAATTTCTTTTCCCCTTTTTTAATATTATTTATCTTCAGTTATGACAGTTATTCCTTACGCCGATTCGAAATTTCTTTTCCCCTTTTTTTATTATTATTTATCTTCAGTCATGACAATGTTGTTATAATATCGTTTAAGTAATCATAGTTTTCAAATTTCCAAAAATTTGTATCATTTGACATTTTCTAATAAAAATCTCTCTAACTTCAATTGTGAGACATGACAGTCAGCCAAACATCACTGGATCTATTATCCACCTCACACTAATACACTTTCCGCTCCTTTTTCTCTCATTCACAGCGACATATGTAGACTTTCTCGCACTTTCATCCACATCAATAAATGGTAATTTTTTACCTTAATTGATGATCGCACTCAAATGACGTAGATCGACATTTCAAAACTTCTATACATTTGTCTTAACTCAATTCAAAACTCTTATTCAGATACTTCTCAACAAAAATGCATCTATCTTAGTATGAAATATTCAGACGCTTCTCAACAAAAATGCATCTATCTTAGCAATGCACCCAAATATCGTGGCTTCTAATGTTTAAAAGATAATAGTCATGAGTTTTTTAACTCAATTTTAAGTGAATTCTTAGTAAGTAAAGGCATCCTCTACTATAGTTCTTGGACGGACACTTTTCAACAAAAATAAGGTAATCGAGAGGAAAAAATCGTCACCACCTCAACATTGCTGACAACATTATGTTTCAATCCAATGTCCAGAACCGGTTTTAGAATGATGTCATTTTCACGGCAACCTATCTCATAAATAGTTTTCTCTAAAATTACAAGTTTCAAACCCCTTTAGTCGTCCTGATGTCATGTTTCTCTGTCAATCGGGTTTTCTTCACATTAGAAGCCACAATATTTGGGTGCACTGTCTTTGTTTGAAACATTGCTCCTACTTGAAGTAAGCTTGATCGCAAATCCATAAAATGTATCTTCCTAGGTGTCGGTCGTTATTTTTTAAAAGAATGATTTTTGTAAAATATGAAAATAGTTTTAATACAAATATGATTTTTGAAAGCAACATTTTAATTTAAAAATAGATGAGACCAAACAAGTCTCACGTATTGAATAGTTTGGATGGCTGAGTGCGATACCACAAGTAATACACTATCCCGAAGGATAAGCATACCACTTGACAGTAGGCTTAACCACTTAAACTAAGGAGTTTGTGACATCTGTTCGGTCTACAAAAACTTTTATAAATGACCGACAAATTTCTCTATCTAATATAAGAATTAGATAAGGTTTATTTTACCTAGATTCCAAGTACTCTATAGAGGCAAACCTCTATAGTTAATTACATTTTAAATGACCTGGATCACTTAAGAAGACTCGATTAAGATCAGTGGTTCTGTCTTCCAGATTTCAAAAGATTAGGTTTCCAAGATTGGACACGGGAAAATCAAATGGGAGTGACTCAAACAGGAACAGTTATTTTAAAGAATCCAAAGAAATGAAGAGTATGTGATATCACAGATCCAGGGCAAACCCTTGTAATTTCTCAACTATCATATTGTTAGGCTTTATGTCTTTGAAATGTTGTTATTTAATATTTAATTCTGCAATTTATTTTTAGATTTAGGACTTACATTCGCACGATATCTGATCGTGCAATTAGCCTAAAAAATAGGAGGGTTTATACCGTACCACACAGTAACCTCGGAATCTTAAAAGTGTTAGGACTTATAATTGCACAACAGGGTTGTACAAAAGTACTAAAGATAAGGTGAGGATTTACGTTGCGCTAAGCAAACTATCTCGAAATAATATGGCTTATTATTTAAACTAAGGAAAATGCTTAGTTGACGTGAACTTGTTTTGATGTTGCAGATCCATCTCGAAGTTACTCCTCTGTGTGTCCTCGTCGTGCTGTCTGCGGTGCTTGCTCCAAGCTCCCCGTCGTAGCACATTCGGATTCGATGTTAATTTCAAGGGTACATGCCATTGTTTAGTCAACGATCCCCCGTCGGATTTCTCCTATGAAACCAACTACTGGTCTCTTATTCTAAGGTATAGTGTGGAAAAGAAACAGTAGCAAGTATAAGTATAATGACAGAATTTAAGAAATGAGCTACCATGCATTGTATCAACAAAAGAAATATCATCTAGAAAACTCAAGAAAGAGCGGCAAATGACTCACGACGAAAGAAAACTAGAGAAAATCGGCAAATTACTTACAATGGAAACCTCGAAATAAAAAAAAAGCAAATGGCAACTCAAAGAAAGTCGCCGAAAACAAGGGAAAATCCCGGAAAAAAGACCACAAGTGCTCTACTAAAAGTTCCAATAAAATCTCACAAAAAATCCAAAAAAAGAAAACTGCAAGCACTATGATCGGGGCTAGGCTCATATACTATATATTTGTACACGAGGGACGTCGAAGTCTACTATCTGTCACCCGAATGTATAGAGCTCGTCACTCAACTAGATGGGTGTGCTACTAGACCTAACTTAGGAGCTAACTTAGGATGGTACTCCTTAGCCCGGTACTGGTAATCAACAAGTGGACAATAATATTTAAAATTTATATTTTTAGCATGTATATAGGTTTCAGGCATACAAAATAAAGTTATATCAATTTTGTTAGTAAAAATATTTTTTATAAACATTGTATTTGTTCTTATCAGTTTTGAAAAGTTATGATTATTCACGAGTCGATCACGCCGTCGGGCGTACCCCCCGCGGCGGGAGTAGGACCGCCGACAACCTAAGATGGTACGGGTCCCCTGCTAATCTTATGTCGGTGAATGATGTTATTATCCTATAAGACAACCTAAGATGGTACGGGTCCCCTGCTAATCTTGTGTCGGTGAATGATGTTATCATCCTATAATTCATCAGGTCCTAGACAGGTCCTAGGATTGGGTCCTGATGTCGTAGAATGAAAGATCATTCAGCTCTACCACCGGCATGCCTTTGTCATCACTGCCCTAAGTCCCAAAACACAAAACAAAACCGACCTACTTGCGACCTTGCTTGATGGTTTCATATATAGCAAAAGGTTATATATGCGCACTTATGTATCGGACATAAGCATCAAAAACCTAAACCAATAAGCAAGGAAAAAAAAATAAAAATAGGGGTGAAAGAGAGGAGGGATTGATCTACCTGAAATGTCGAAAAGGTGAAGGGTGAATCGGTCCTAAAAACTGTGTCTAAAATTATCGACGAAATGACACAAAAAGGCGGCCTCATGATCCTCAAATCAACCCAAAAGGGTATCATCTCCTCCAATTTCACAAACAGATCAACCCAAGAAGGGTATCCTCTCCAAATTGTATTTCAAGCAAGTCGAAACGTCAAAAGATTGAACCTATGTAACGACTACAATCAAATATAGCCCAAAAGCCCTCGAATCCGTAGCTAAAAGGCTACAACATAATCTCAAAAAAAAAACAATCCAAATATCACCGTTAAAGCTAGCCAATGCAGTCTTAATGCCACCAAACCATAAAAGCCTCTGAAAACTCCAACGAGTCAAAAAAAAACTTCGCAAAAACCAAATGCCCGAGGCATCCCAAAACAATTAGCCCAACCATCACAAAATAGGTGCATTTAAATATCACAAAATTAGCACTTAAACTTTCTCCAAAAAAACAAAAAGGCCGTGAAAACCGAAAATTGTCCACATGAAGCTCAAATCTTCACTAAATCAGTCTGTATAACTTCAAATTTTTCATGAATATAAAACATGTTAAGGATCTCCAAAGATATACATATAAACAATGAGACGAACTGCAGTCCTGCATTACCTCTTAGGTGTTAGAAATGTAAAGACATAAGAGTGGCTGGTATAAATGTAAAGGAGCAAAGCTTGTGTTGGATATATAGGCATATAGAGATTGGGTGGTATGTTTGTAAACAATAAGTATAGAATAGAATTGGCAAGTGTTTGAAGTTTTGCATATGCAATATCAGATTTGGGTGTCAAGTGTCAAATATGTAAATACAAATATGTAAATACTAAAGAATCGTGTGGCGTGTAGGCTTTCAACTCCCCTGTATGATTCTCATTCGTCAATAGTTTTGTCCATCTGAGTTTTCTCTCCTCAAATAATTTCACGATAATGCCGCGGTGCTAGCCTCTCTAGCATCCTTAACATTTTCCACAAAAAAGAAAAAAAAAAGAAAAGTTAATCTGCGCAACTTGCTCATATGTTCCAACTCACCAATTCGATAATCATTCTCATTATTAACACTAAACTCAATTAGTTCTTAAGATGACCTTAATTTCCCAATTCCAGACGCATTAGAATATGCATTCAGAGGCAAATTCCAAGTGAAGCAAATTAGAAAGATTACTCATATCGCCAGGCAAGAAATCATCAGAGAAAAAATTGCCTAAACACTTCCTCATAGATTATGAACCGTAAATAATAAAGACTAGTCAGAGATCTTGGCATTCGAGTGAGATTTACAGTAAGATTCAAATATCGAAGAAGTTTCAAATTTTTAATAACCTCAGACATCTTTTTCTGATATGGAGAGTGTATGAACAGCAAACGAATGCTTCATGATGCCTTTTAAAATTTCAGTAAGTATTTCAGAAAATCCTTGATCATTTCTTCCACTAAAAAAAAGCAAATGCAGGTTTTCAACACCTTTAGCGCATCCTACAAAGTTTAAAGTACATGCAAAGCAAACCTTTAATTCATGCAAGAAATATCCAGAGCAACTTCGAAACAAGCCCAGAGAAAAATCTGGTAGCACTTCCTTCCCCTCCAGAGATTTTCGGCCAACCTTGGTAGTCAAACACACAACCAAGCAAGAATATCGAGCCAACAATCAAGAATACCGAGCAGCCCAGAAGGAATACTCAACCAAGCAATAGTGTCGAGCAACTGAACATGAAATTCAAGCAAGACAAAATTTTGGCAGCCCTCCACCCTCCTTTTGAATTTTTCAGCCAACCCTAAAGACCTCCCCAAGGTGGGGTTTTATAGGCAAAAGAAAGAGGAACAACCACCTATCAGCCCTAATGGTGGCCGAATGGGATGATGGGAGAGGAGGAGCATTTAGGGAGAAAGAACAGGCAACCCAGGGGAAAGGAAGGGTCGGCCAGGTGGAGTTTCACCGTTGGAGAGCCGCTCGGTTGAGCGGGGATCGAGAGGGCGAGCCGCGAGTGAAAGAAGAGAAGAGTGAGCCATCTCGTGTAGACAAGGGTGAGCCTGTTCATGAATGGCAGAGGAGGCGGAAGCTAGGGCTTCGCTCGTGCGGCCTCGGGTTCGGGAATATAAACATGTTAAGGATCTCCAAAGATATACATATAAACAATGAGACGAACTGCAGTCCTGCATTACCTCTTAGGTGTTAGAAATGTAAAGACATAAGAGTGGCTGGTATAAATGTAAAGGAGCAAAGCTTGTGTTGGATATATAGGCATATAGAGATTGGGTGGTATGTTTGTAAATACTTCAATAAGTATAGAATAGGCAAGTGTTTGAAGTTCTGCATATGCGATATTAGATTTGGGTGTCAAATATGTAAATACTAAAGAATCGTGTGGCGTGTAGGCTTTCAACTCCCCTGTATGATTCTCATTCGTCAATAGTTTTGTCCATCTGAGTTTTCTCTCCTCAAATAATTTCACGGTGCTAGCCTCTCTAGCATCCTTAACATTTTCCACAAAAAAGAAAAAAAAAAGAAAAGCTGTATTTTTAATCTGCGCAACTTGCTCATATGTTCCAACTCACCAATTCGATAATCATTCTCATTATTAACACTAAACTCAATTAGTTCTTAAGATGACCTTAATTTCCCAATTCCAGATGCATTAGAATATGCATTCAGAGGCAAATTCCAAGTGAAGCAAATTAGAAAGATTACTCATATCGCCAGGCAAGAAATCATCAGAGAAAAAATTGCCTAAACACTTCCTCATAGATTATGAACCGTAAATAATAAAGACTAGTCAGAGATCTTGGCATTCGAGTGAGATTTACAGTAAGATTCAAATATCGAAGAAGTTTAAAATTTTTAATAACCTCAGACATCTTTTTCTGATATGGAGAGTGTATGAACAGCAAACGAATGCTTCATGATGCCTTTTAAAATTTCAGTAAGTATTTCAGAAAATCCTTGATCATTTCTTCCACTAAAAAAAAGCAAATGCAGGTTTTCAACACCTTTAGCGCATCCTACAAAGTTTAAAGTACATGCAAAGCAAACCATTAATTCATGCAAGAAATATCCAGAGCAACTTCGAAACAAGCCCAGAGAAAAATCTGGTAGCACTTCCTTCCCCTCCAGAGATTTTCGGCCAACCTTGGTAGTCAAACACACAACCAAGCAAGAATATCGAGCCAACAATCAAGAATACCGAGCAGCCCAGAAGGAATACCCTGCCAAGCAATACTGCCGAGCAACTGAACATGAAATTCACGCAAGACAAGATTTTGGCAGCACCTCCACCCTCATTTTGAATTTTTCAGCCAACCCTAAATACCTCCCCAAGGTGGGGTTTTATAGGCAAAAGACAGAAGAGCAACCACCTACCAACCCTAATGGTGGCCGAATAGGATGGTGGGAGAGGAGGAGAAGCATTTAGGGAGAAAGAGAAGTAGGCCTCGGGAAGATGAAGGGTCGGACAGGTGGAGTTTCACCGTTGGAGAGCTGGTCGGTCGAGCGGTCTGCGAAGAAGAGGAAGAATCGCGCGAGCAGGCTCCCGAGCTAGGGCTCGCACGAGGGACGCTGTTGCGACTCTGGCAAGAAGCATCAAGAAGATTTGCGAATAGAAGAGGGGCACGGGAGCTAGGGCTCGAGGGGCAAGCCACCTCGTGTGACTGGATCGAGCGAAGAGGAGAGATCGGGTGCGTGAGTTAAGTGAAATAGGTTTAAAATAAGGATTATTTTGTTTTATTTTATTGTATTATGTTATTTAATTATATTAATTAGTGTATGATTTATTTGTGTTCGAAATCCTAGCAAAGTGGGTATTTTTCCTGGGTAAAATTGACGTTCCGGACGCACCGGCACAGTCCATTTCGTCATTCGAGGTCATTTTGACGAATTCATCAATTTGTGTGTGATTTACTTGTGTACATAATTATGGCAATATGGGTGTCCTCTCTGGCTAAAAAAAGATGTCCCAGACGCGCCGGAGTAGTCTGTTTCGCCATCAAAAATCGTTCGGAGAAGTTCACATTTTCACCCTTCTTAAGCTCAATTCTAGTCCAACTTTGCGCAACTTAATGGATTTTGTGTATTTTGTGTGTGTGAGTGCGTTGCTAAAGTCTTAAAGGGGTTTCCCTAGAGCTTTAGATCCTATTGGGAACTTCTCTTTGACTTCCCACATGTTGGTCCTTAACCACTCGACCAAAAGATGATGGTTTGAGGCCACCCAGGTGAGACACCACAAGAGAATCAGGAAGTGGTTCGAATTTCTAAAAAGGGTGGGCCTCAGTTCTAGTCCTCTAAGATAGTCGATAGGAAAGTTCTATGACTAGATCCTAGGCTCTATGAAGAGGAAGGAAATGTCTCACAAAAATGAGGCCAACACTAGGGTACTCTGCAACTCAAAAGAAGAATCGGTGTCTTGATCCGACAACAAACAAAATCTATGTGTGTCGATGTCTCCTTCTTTGAAAGTGTTCTCTATTTTTTTAGCTCGACCTCTACTGAGGGAGAGATTGAGTTCCACGACAGTCTCATATCCCACTCCTATGGATGGTCCCCTCATTGTTCCTACCAATAAGGAGTCCCCTGTCCCACTGGGTGCATCATCTCCTCTTCCCACTATCTGTTTCTATACTCGGCACACCCGTCCTAATGCTCCTACTCCGGAGACCACTACCTCCTTACAAGAAGATTTTGACTCCACTCCCGGTGACATCCTTAGCACAACCCATCCTCCAAATGAGGAGGTGAACTCTTAAGGTAAGGAACGCAATCAAACATGCTCCCTATATTCCATAGAAAATATCTTTTTCTACAGTTTATTGCCGACCTACAGAGCATTTGTTATTACCCTGACAGATCATCAGATCTCAGCTACTATTAAGGTTGTTCTTGTTGATCTAGCCTGAAAAACGACAGTAATGGAGGTGACGAATGCCCTTCAGCAGAACAAAATATGGGACACAGTAATGGAGGTGATGAATGCCCTTCAGCAGAACAAAATATGGGATTTCATGGACCTTCCTCGCGGTAAAAAATGTAGATGGACACCAAGTTCAACTCTAACAGGTCCTTTGAATGAAACAAGACACGATTGGTTGCCAAAGAATACTCACATACCTATAAAATTGATTATGAGGAGACATTTGCTTCAGTGGTGAAGTTAAACATTATTCATGACCTATTGTCGCTTGCGATAAATCTGGATTGATATTTATTCCAACTAAATGTCAAGAATGCATTCTTGAATGGAGAGCTCGCAGAAAAGATGTACATGTCTCTCCCTCCAGCTTTGATTCTACTACCTCCAGAGAACAAGTGTGCAAACTACGAAAGTCCCTCTATGGGCTAAAGCAGTCCCCAAGGGCCTAATTCAGCAAGTTAACAAAGGTGATAGTGGGTCATGGTTTTACTCAGGCTCAATCGGATCACACCTTCATCTGTCATTCCTCCAATAGTCATGTAGTTATCTTTATTGTCTATGTTGACAATAATGTTTTTACAGTTAATGATCTCTCAACATTGGAGTCTTTAAAAGACATTCTTATTGCGTCTTTCAAGATGAGGGACTTGGAATCTCTCTGGTTCTTCTTAAACATGGAAGTGGCTCAGTCGTCTCGAAAAATTTGTCTATCTCAGCGCAAATATGTGATTGAACTCTTGACAGAAAACAACCTTCTTCTATGCAAACTTGTTGTTGTTCCTATAGATCCTAATAAAAAATTATCAGGTATTCCCAATGTTGTCTGTCAACAAAACTCATTGCCAACATTTTATGGAAAAACTCATCTACCTCGCTCATATTCGCCCCGACATGTCAAACAGTTAGAATAGTGAGTCAATTTTGGCATGACCCCTAGGAGCACCATCTCCACGTTGTCCACCAGATTCTCCATTATTTAAAAGATATACCGAGCTCAGGTTTGTTTTTCTCCCGTCACACCTCTCAATCAATTGTTGTTTATACAGACGTTGATTAATTTGGATCAGTTAATACTCGACGTTCCAGCTCGGGGTATTGTTCATTTGTATGGGGCAATCTTGTCACAGGAAAAAAGCAAGAAACAATTTGTGGTTGACCGAAGCAGTGTTGAAACTGAATTTCGGTCTATGTCCTTAGAAATCTGTGAAGCACTCTAGCTACACATCATGCTCCACATATTTTGTATGCCAACTTCTGTCCTGCTACAGCTATTCTGTGAAAATAAAACTGCAATCAGCATTGCTCACAATCTAGTCCACCATAATCGTAACAAACATGTGAAGATTAACAGACACTTCATTAAAAAAAGATAGAATCCAAAGAGATTTGTGTTTCATATGTGTCTTTCAGTGAACAATTAGCGGACATCTCACCAAAAATATTCCTCGCCATTTTTCAATGACTTCAAATTCAAGCTAAACATGACTGACAATTATACTTTGACTGGAGAGGGGTATTAGATTATAACGACAATCCCTAGCTGTCGTTATTTATTATTTGTCTTATTCTCTCATTATGTATTTTCTATTTTATTTTATTTCGTTTTAGTTTCTTTTCCTAATTGTTTTATTTCTTTCCTTTATTATGACTACTGTAATTGGGTTCAAATATTCCTCCTCCTAACAATAATATTGAGCTGCTCTATTCCAAACCTCAATATATACAATAAAATCTGTAGCATATCACATAATTTCAGAGTAAAGCATTTGTAGCAAATAATAAGATAAAGTCCAGTATATTTAAGGGTTTCCAAACTAAATTCAACAAATGAAACATATATTGTAATATAATTAGAATTTATTTGCCTTCTAAGAAAAAAACATATAATAAGCTAGCCTAGAAGCTGCACTCACCATATCACGTACAAAAGGATTGGCTGAATTTCTCAACAGATAACTAGTAATGGCATGTTTCTTGGAAAGTATAGCTTTATGAATTGCTGTTAACCCATCCTGGAGAAGTAGTCAAGTAGGCATTGTTTATATCAAAACAATGTTTAAGGAAATAGTAAAATGCAATAGGACTGAAAGCTAAGAAGTTTAACAAGGAAGATTCACGAACATACCACTATTCCTATGTATTTACATATCTAACAACTAACTTCATTATTTACATCCATACTACGTATGCATGAAAAGGTGCATTTCACTTTTTTTAGAGTTAAAATGATGGTATTTTTTATATGATATGAAAGATTTAGGAGGTATAAATGTAAAAAAGTAAAAGCTGTGTGAGATATGCAAGTACATAAGAATTGGTTGGTATGTAAGTAAATGTCCCTTTAACTATAGTCTGGTCTAAAAACAACAATTACCAGTGGCATCCTAAGAGTAGACTACCGAAAGTAATACCTCGTCAACAGCATTGATATCAACACTGTGCTTCAGCAGCAAATCCAAAAGATAAAACTCTCCAGAAGACGCAAGAGTGTGCAAAGGTAGCCATTTCCTCTGCAATGAAAATCCTTACATGAATCTCGTTGATCATAAACAAAGTAAATGAAAATGAGATATTGTGGTTAATACATTATCTAGTACAGTTTAAACAATAAATATTTAAAGAGGTAAATTGATGCAGAAGCTATGTTTTTACTATTACAGCATCTTTCAAATTATTTAGTAAACAAATTTCTAAGATAAAATGTAATGTCATAAAGAAAGGGAAAAAAGGTAGTATTCTATCACATAATATGGTTATGTAAAAGGTAGTATTCTATCACATAATATGGTTATGTAAAGCGAATTAACTTTTAAGAGAAAAGGACATTCTCCAAACATAAATGTCATCTAAATATTATTTCACGGAAAAAAGTAAGTTCATGAACCAGAACTATAAATTAATAAAATTTATTATTTAAAATTTAATATAAATTCCAAGAAAAGATTAATTAGACAATGTGTTCAAGATAATCCATCATTTAGCATTTAATAGCAAGAAAACAACACATATAAAGGTATTCATATACCCGTTTAAATACTAAAAAAAACATTGATTTTTGTGTTTTATATTGAAGGTTATTATCAGCAAATATAGATTATCTACTCCAAAAATAAGTATGACTGAGAGGACATTCAACAGACCTCAAAAAACAGAAGACTTCCTACTCATCAGAAGCACAAGACAGCTCAGAAGTCACTAACCCACAGATACAACTATTAAGACAATCGGGATTTAATGTCTGATTGGTTGAAGTGGTTTAGTTACAAATTAGCAAAAGCCATAGGGATTCTTAGAGCTTTAAAATAAGCGATGGAATGTCTAATAATGCAGAAATAAGCAAATCAATTATAAAGAAAAATCTATATTTTAGCCAAAAAAGAAATAAAAGGCATAGCAGCCCAGCAATATACTACCCAATCATGCATAAAGCACTAACCGACGTTGCTACACCCAAATTAGGAATGCGTTTATTCAGAAGAACCTTTTCTTCTTCTGTGAATAGCTTGCGACGACCTATTCATATACACAACAAAAATTAGATAAAAATTCAAATCAGAAAATCCTAGAAGTGAACATCTCACATAACCTGAAAATATTAGCAGAATCACAATATGTTTAAAAATTTAATATGGCACATGCAAACCTATTTTACATAAAAGCATAATTTTTTTTTTATCAATTCCCACTTATCACGAACGGATGCGGGTAAAGAAGTTAGTCCATAAAACTAATGAAATTAATATTAGAATAGAATCTTAGAATATAATTACTCTCAATGATAAATCAATGGAATTAGTTGATATTATGATTCACAGAAATACTAGTATCTTATGTATTCAAGAAACGAAATGGGTTGGAAAAAAGACTAAGGTGATTGATAACTTAGGTTTTAAGCTTTGTTATTCTGGTAGAAGTTGCACTAGAAATGGTGTAGTTAGATAAGAATTTGAAAGATAAGATTGTAAAAATTAATAGTGTTGGAGATAGAATTATAACTTTTAAGATTATCATTGATACTAAGATTTTTAATATTATAAGTGTTTATGCTCTTCAACTAGGTATAGATATAGGGTCTAAAGATAAATTTTGGAATGACTTAGATGACTTAATACAAATGATACCTCTTGAAGAAAGAATTTTTATAGGAGGAGAATTAAATGGACATGTCGGTAGAGTGGTAGAAGATTTTAGAAATATTCATGGTGGCTACGGTTTTGGAGTGACTAATGAAAAAGGTAGAGCTATTTTAGATTTTGCATTCGGGTATGATTTTGTTATTACTAACATTTTATTTAAGAAAAGATATTGGCATCTTATTACTTATAAGAATTGATGTAATAAAACACAAATTGGTTATTTTCTTATGAGAAGAAGAGGTCGTCGAGATTGTAAAGATTCTAAGATCATTTCAAGTGGGGATTTAAGTACCCAACATCGTTTATTAGTTCTAGATTTTAAGATGAAGAATTGTAAAATAAAGAGTATTATGACTCATCATCGTATAATTAGATGGGAAAATCTAAAAGACAAATAAAATTATTTTTATGTGAAAAATTCAAGATTTCAAAATTTGGGATGTTCATGATAAAGCAAATGCTATGTGGAATAAAGTAACAAACACTATTAAATAAGTAGCAAAAGATATACTTGGAGAATTAAAAGGGAGAATCAAAAATAAAAATTTTTTTCTAAATAAAAATAGTTGGTGGTGGAATAATAATGTTCAAAAAAATATAAAATATAAGAAGTTATGTAATAAAAATTGGTTTAAATGTAAAAACTTAGAGAACTGAGAAAAATATTAAACGACCCGCAGGGAGTAAAAAAAAACAATGTGACCCTAAAAATTATGTTTTTAATTATCTTTATAATAGATTAGATACTAAGGATGGTGAAAAATATAGAGAGAAAATAAAAGTAAAACATTAACTCAAGTAAAGTGTATGAAAGACGAAAATCATTAAGTGATTTTCTTAGAAAAATGTATTCAACATTGGTGGGTAAGTTAATTTAATAAACTTTTTAATGAAGTTTATGAAAATATGATCGACCTTGGTGATCTCAAATCGTTAATAATAATAAAACGTTCCATTTTTACCGTCGCATTAGTAAAAAAGAAGTTGATGAGGCTTTATAGAAAGCCAAGGGTGGAAAGTCTGTAGAACCTACTGATATCCAAATTGAAGCATGGAAATGCTTAGGAGATTTAGGAGTTTCTTGGCTTACTAAACTCTTCAATATTATTTTAAAAACTAAAAAGATGCCTGAGTGGAGGAAGAGTATTTTGGTCCTCATTTTTAAGAATAAAAGGGAAGCACAAGAGTGTGCAAATTATAGAGGAATTAAGTTGATGTGTTATATTTTTAAATTATGGGAGAGGGTAATTGAACATAGGTTCAGATGTATTACAAAGATATCTCATAATCAATTTAGATTTATGTCGGGCAGGTCTACGATGGAAGTTATACATTTATTAAAGTGTATTAAAGATGAAAATGATTAAGTGATTTTCTTATAAAAAGGTATTCAACATTGGTGGGTAAGTTAATTTAATAAACTTTTTAATGAAGTTTATGAAAATATGATCGACCTTGGTGATCTCAAATCGTTAATAATAATAAAACGTTCCATTTTTACCGTCGCATTAGTAAAAAAGAAGTTGATGAGGCTTTAAAGAAAGCCAAGGGTGGAAAGTCTGTAGAACCTGATGATATCCAAATTTGAAGTATGGAAATGTTTAGGAGATTTAGGAGTTTCTTGGCTTACTAAACTCTTCAATATTATTTTAAAAACTAAAAAGATGCCTGAGTGGAGGAAGAGTATTTTGGTCCTCATTTTTAAGAATAAAAGGGAAGCACAAGAGTGTGCAAATTATAGAGGAATTAAGTTGATGTGTTATA
>NW_018164538.1:1002151-1016136 GCF_001263595.1 Phalaenopsis equestris
TCAAGTCATTAAAGATATGTATACTATAGTCGTTACTTGTGTTCGAACTGAAGAAGGATTGACCAAATATTTTCCTAATTTTGTTGGATTACATTAAGGATCGGCTTTAAGCCCATATCTTTTTGCTTTAGTTATCGATGGACTTATTGGACATTTACAAGAGGGTGTACCTTGGTGTACGCTTTTTGCTGATGATATCCTTCTCATGGATAAGACGAGAGAAAAACCCAGGAAAAACTTGAGTTATGGAGGTCTACATTGAAGTATAAAGACCTTCATTTCAGTAAAACTAAAACTGAATACATGGAATGTAATTTTAGTAGTAGTAGCTCTAGTGACAGAAGTGTAACTTTGGGTAATCAAGTTATTAAAAGGTGTGAACAATTTAGATATCTCGGGTTTGTTGTTCAAAACGATGGTGATATAGATGGGGATGTTAATAGTAAAATTCAAGTTGGTTGGTTGAAGTGGAGGAATGCTTCGGGCCTTTTGTGTGGTAGAAAAATATCGCTTAGACAGAAAGGAAAATTTTATAAGACAGTAGTGAGACCTGCAATGCTCTATGGCGTTGAATGTTGGCCTTTAAAAGAGAAGCATAACACTAAGTTAAGTGTTGCCGAGATGAGAATGATTAGGTGGATGAGTGGCTTTACACTTCAAGACAAATTGTTAAATGATTACTCCGTGATAGGGTTGGTGTAGCTCCAGTGACGGACAAAATTAGAGAGAGTCATCTTAGATGATTTGGTCACATTAAATGTCGACCATCTGATGATCCGATTAAGAGAGTAGATGTTTTAGACTCAACTTATGTTAAGAAAGGCAGAGATAGACCTAGGAAACCTTCGGCTTACTATATAAAAAATGATCTTAATTTATTAGAACTACATGAAAATATGACACTAAATAGGACGCAATGGAAAAAAAAGATTCATGAACCCGACCGCACATAGTGGGATTAAGGTTTTGTTGTTGTTGTATAAATTGTTGTTGTTGTTGTTGTTATTGTTGTTATTGTTGTTGTTGTTGTGCCTCTTATTATTACAGACTTAACTAGTGCATGTTTGACTTATATGTCTAAGAGGCTGCATTAATTTTTGATATGAAATTATGAAGGAAAAAATAGATGAATAAGAATAACAATTTAAACAGAATATAATGTTAACAAGGATAATTGATTTATTATCAATTTTTATCTGAAAACAGCTTTCAGAACTAATAGTTTGGTTCTTATTTTTTAATGTAGCATTTGGCAGATGGTTGACGAGTTTAGAAGACATGTAGCTTGACCAATAGATTCTTTGTGTTAAACAAGCCGTATATTAGGAGAGTCAGATGTCAAAATCCATCAAAAATTGCATCAAAGTATCATTCACCCCTACAAACCATAATCAGACACCAAGAACAAGCTATAAAGGGATTATATCTATCCAAAATATTAAGTATTCAGTTCACAAAGAGTACCACAGGATGCATTTCACATCGAAGATTAGTATTTAAAGGGAGGAAAAAAAAAACTGAAGCTCATGAACTTTTGTTGCTACTTCAAAGATCATTTTGGGGAGAAAAGGGTAAACAAAAACATGCATAAACCACATAAACAAAGTTGATTAAGGTTTCTACATATAGAAGGTCATTTGGGATCACTTTTGTTTTTTATTTTCTATTTCTTGTTTTCATTCTTTTTTTTTATTTATTTAAAGTAGAATATGTTTAATATATTTGATTAAGATAAGATGTTTTTAAAACTATCAAAATATCTAAAAGTTATTTTGGGTGTTTTCAAAATCATGTTAATTTTTTTTTAGAAATAGAAAATAAAAACAGATAACAATCAAACTAAACAAACATGTTTTTAAAAATAAAATAAAAAATAAAAAACAAAACTAACCACAAACAAATCCTAAGAGCATGAAACCAGTAATGATATAACAATATTGTTGTGACTCACGGTAGAGCTAATATTGGTGTATAATACTACATCAGTTATAACTATAATATTGTAGTGACTCATGATTGAGCCAATATTGGGGTATAATGCTACATCAATTATAACTATAAATATCAAAATATGATTCACTTGGCAAAATAAATGGGTCAAAGACTTGAAGAAAAAGCATCTAATCCCTCCTAAGTAGACCATGAAGCATAAGAATAAAATCATTTATTTCCATATGGCATACTTCTTCATTATAAAAAGAGATTTTAGATGTGGGGATATGTCAACCATTGCTAACGCGAACAACCTCTCTATCTTCCAGCTTCAAACAAAAAAGAGTGAAGTGTCAATTCATTAGATAACAAAAAATTAATAAAATTTAGACTATCGACAAGAATCTGCCAATAAGTGATCCGGGCAATGTTTTTGCACGGTTTTACTATTTTGTAGATTTAGTAATCTATTTAATTTAGTTTATTTGGGTAAATATGTCGGTAAGAAGAACAAGATGAATACTCTATGATTATGATTTTCCTCTAGTCAGGTTCACCTTTTGTGTGCTTGAGTTTGAGACATCGGCTTACATTGCTTCTATCAGTTCGACTACTAGAGTTTATTTTGCTTTGATCTAACTAAAATTGGAATTATCTACTTTAGATTTGTTTGATTAATAATAATATAGGACTCAAACTTTATTGAACTAAGAGGCTCTATAATCTTCAGTTCTTGTGGTGAGTGCTTTTCCTAATTCTATGGATATTTGGTACCAATTGTATTTGTTTAATATGCATATATTCTAATGCTATTGGGTGATGAGCTTTGTTCCATGATACTTGGAATTATCAATTATACTTTTGAGTATTTTGTGGATAAATA
The DNA here is from genome assembly GCF_001263595.1 of Phalaenopsis equestris. Taxonomy (NCBI): domain Eukaryota; kingdom Viridiplantae; phylum Streptophyta; class Magnoliopsida; order Asparagales; family Orchidaceae; genus Phalaenopsis; species Phalaenopsis equestris. Next base: position 1,004,967 of record NW_018164538.1, read on the forward strand.
ATATATTAAGGACCGCATGAATTTCGTTTTTTTTATAACTCTGCACAACATCTAAGGAAGCCAACCTTTTGGAATTATTGAATTATAATGATCATATCAAGTTATGTGTTAAAGTGCTTTTGGTTTAACTAAAATTTTGATTTCCTTCAACCTTGTGTTCTTGATAAGATATTGATCACTTCAGGTATGGTGCAAGTAAGAATAATTATATTTGGGAAAGGTCATGTCCTTACACCAGAGAGAGGCTTGAATTTCCTATGTTTGATGAAATCTTACCTTGTTTTTTTCATTTGAAGTTCGTTATTCGATTCAGAAGTGAGAATGACTGTAGAAAAATTAATTACAATTGGTTTTTCTATTTGCAGAATAAATTTTTATCCAAATATGATTTGGCGACTCTAAATTTTTCATTGAATTGACTATTAAATTATTGTCTGGCATGGGTTTGTATTTATTTGGTTGCAACAATTTTTTATGAATAATTAATTGATTGATGATCTTTAAATTGTGATTTCAAATCCAATTTGTGATCTCGCAAGTTGCAACAGCTAGTTGCATTAGGAATGCAAAGCCCTAATATGCCCTATGTCTGCAATCCATCTATTTTGTCTTGTATTAAAACCAAACAAAAGATGATAAATCCTAATTACAAATGAGGTAATACAGCTTGCAAACCATATGCACATAATCAGACACCCTATACAATTTAGGGCCCGTTTGGGGCAGCTTATCGAGTGCGGTAGCGGTATGAAAACGTCGTAGGCGTGTTTGAAAAACACGTTCGGCCCAAATTATTTGTGTCGCTCCGACGCAGTTGGAAAATATTGTTAATAGATGGCGAAGCGGGGAAGAGGCCACGTCCTGCGTTAGCTTCGCGCGTTAGGGTGAAGAAATTCCTCCTGTGCCCCTCTTTGCTCCCTCTCGCCCTCGCCCTCAGCTCCTTCCCGCGGAGGTTGACACAAATGAGGTAACATTCGAACCTCTGCTCTCCCTCGCCCTCGCCCTCCGAACGAAACCTTATTTTCTCGCCTCAAATGAGGTATGCTTTCGACCCTCACTTGGGCCTCGTTGCATTTTTTGTGTGGATGCATCATTGTTTGTTTCGGAGGTTGGATGCAGTTTTTACGGAATGTTGGATGCTAGATTTGCATTTTCGAATGGGTGGTTTTTTATATTTTACCTTCTGCTAGTTTGGATGAGTGATCTGAAACATTAATTTTCAATATTTTGTTTGGTAAAGTTGGAATAACTAGTGCTCATCCATTTGGTTGATCACACTTTACCTGTTATATTATTTTGTGACTATTTACTGTTCCTATAGAAAGAAGAAAGGGCGACACAAAATAACTGATGTCCCTTAGACATCGTTTCCTCAATCTCTTTGTAGAGAAAGCGACTGTTGTCCTATAGAAAGGAGTAGGAGTAGATTGGACTTGAATTTGATGACCCCTTTATCAGCTAGTTTTATGGTATATTTTTATCTCGTCTCTTTTCATCTTGTATTTTCTGCCCGTACGAAGTCGAGCATACATATGGGCTTCAACTGGTTGGTGATGGGGTCATTTGGAAAACTTTCTTCTTCATGTGTTGCTCTTGGCAAATTTTATGATGGGATCAATATTCTGCTTGGTAAAGATGTCATCACTTTCATCTTCAATATTCTGCTATTGGCAAATTTTATTTGGTTTCATGCTCAAATTATCCATTCTGGGTGAATAATTCACCTTGTGCTTTTCAAAATCTGAGGATTTTGAAAAAATATAATGGGGCGTTTACATACGTATGCCTTCTTGTTCCTATGATCAAATTCATGGTTGGGAATGTTGGAATTGCAATATTGGAATGTTGGAGTGCTAGGGATCTATTTTCTGCTTGGAAATGCTCTTTAGTTAGAAAATATATAATGGGGCATTTACATACAGAACACACAATTCTTTGAAAATGCTCTTTAGTTGTATAATGGGGCATTTACTGGGCCTGGAGTCCTATGTATATGGCTTTGGTGTTGAGATGAGTTGCAAGTTATCTCTGGAATGGGGCATTCTTTGAAAGTTGTCCACTTTTGATACATGCAGGATGAAATTGGCATCTTTTTAAAGCTGTCCACTTTTGATGGAACATGTTGTTTATTGGTTTTTAGGGTAATGGCATTATTTGGTGTATTAGCTGGTAGATGTTGGTTGTGTGCTTGGTTTTCAGAAATGGGTAAGGCTGGAATTGGGTAAGGCTGGAAATTGTAGGGCTGTAATTTGGCAAGGCTGGAACTGGGTAGGGCTGGAAATGGTATTTCGTGTTGCTTTTAGTGTATGCAATTATTTGGTTCTCATTACTTTACTGTTGCAATTGGGATAGGCTGGAAACCGTATGAATCATGCAAATTGGATTGTATGTCACTGGGTGGTTGAACCGTGGCATGTATTTGAATCCCATGAATGACCAAAATGATTTCTTGTGATGGATATTGAATTGTTTTGAATGGATTGTGTTACTATGTCTATCTGTAGTTCAGTTGGACATGATCAATAATTAGCTTTATGCTTGTGCAATTACTTCTTCAAGTGTTTTCTTATGCATGTTAGCTTGGACTATGATTCTTTTATGTTTATGCAATTCTTCATATAGTTGCAACATGGCTAAGATAAATGAAGGTGGTCTGTCAGTTATGTGGGATAAAGAGTTTACGAATATTTTTTGCAATCTCTATATTACGGAAATTGAAATCGATAATAGGTCAACCACGTATTTCAATAAGGAAGGATGACAAAATATTACAAAAAAGTTCAAAGAATTGACAGGGAGAAATTACGACAGATTCAAATTTAAAAATAAATGGGATGAATTGAATGAGTGGAAAATTTAGAAGGAGCTCAAACGTAGATCTACCGATTTGGGTTGGGATCCCATTAAGCGGACAATTGATACCTCAAATGAATGGTGGGCTGAGAAATTGGAGGTAATATTTATACTCTCATTTTGATTTACATTATTTTTTTTTCTAATAAACCCACTTAACCCCCTCCTCCATTACAATGTCACAGGCAATACCGGCAGCGAATAAATATAAGCAGTGTGGAATTGAGTCGGACTTTGAAGAAAAACTCGATATAATGTTCAAAGAGATCGAAAGCTTGCATTCAACCATAGTGAGATGGGTTTTGCAGGCATACCAGGGGACTTCCCGCGTGAGCCGTTGAAAGCTGATGAAGAAGTTGAAAGCTGATGAAGAAGTACATACATAGTATTAACCAGAGGGAGATGGGGGAGTCCAGTTCACTTTCAAAGAGACTCAGGCTTGGTAAGAGGAAGAAAGAAAATGACACTTGTGTGAAAACCTCCTTTAATCGACCCATAGATACTTTTGGAGCTCCACCACCTACTCCAGTCCCTGACAGCACCATCTTATAATTTCTAGAAACTTTAGCTTCTCTTCATAAAGTTGTTGCAAACAGGCGTTTTCATGCAAAGTGTGTGAAAAAAGCTCGAGGATCCAACCCGTACGCAAATATTCATGGCGCTGCAGCCATAATTGCGCGTCGAATATTTGCGTGTTTTAGTGGATGAAAGACTTTTTTTGTGTTGTTATTTGTAGCTTTTGTTGCATTATGGACTTTTAAATGAGTAATTTTAATATGTTTCCCTTTGTATGGACCTCCGAACCCACGTAGTGGGATTAAGGTTTTGTTGTTGTTGTGGTCGTTGTTGTTGTTGTTGTTGTTGTTGCCCTTTGTATGGATCTTTTTTTAGTGCACTTCTAAATGATTTGTGCTTGTCAATAAGTTAATCTTTGTCCATTTTTATTTTAAGGGCTTCATGTTTTCATTGTTTATTTCTTGCTCCTATTATGTATTAACAATTGTTGAAATAACAGACATTTATTTTCCTTAAGGATGGATCCGCAGCAATAATGTCGTAAAAGAATGGAATAAGCTGCAGTTATTGCAATATTGTTATTGGAGTATTACCGATCCAGTAGTGTTTGTATACCCCGTATGACGTTCAGCTTTGTTGGGGATAAATGGGTAGGTGAGATGTTTTCTGGACATCCAATAAGGTTCAGCAACATATTCCGAATGAGTGCACCTATTTTTATGGATCTACTGCATGAGTTATCTCTGAATCATGGCCTCCAAGGTTCTTCTAGAAAGACGAGATGAGAGATGCTAGCTATAACATTATACATTCTGTTAAAGAACGAATCAATTAGAGGTGCTATGCAGCGATTTCAACATTTATCAGAAACGAGAAATTGTTACTTCTCCAAAGGCATACAGACACTTATTAGTTTGACAGCTCAAATCGTCAAGTCAGATGATCCATCATTTGCTAGTACTCCAAGACAAATTGTCAACGATCCCCGTTACATGTCTTATTGCAAGGTAACTATTGGTTTCTTTACGTTACTACCAAAATATAAATATTTTCTAACACTATAAAACAGAACTGCATAGTTGCAATTAACGGTACTCACGTCAATGCCCGACTACCCAGCCAGGACAAGGTTGCGTACATTGGTCGTAGTAGTTCAACTACTCAAAATTTCATAGTGGTATGTGACTTCAACATGTGTTTTACTTTTGTAATGGGGGCTGAGAATGGAGTGACATGAGAGTCGGATTTTCTCCTATGCAACTAGGAATAAATCACAGTGTTTTCCCCACCCGCCTTCAGGTATAATTTGATTTGTAAACGTACTAGTTATATGTATTATTTGTCATTAACAGTATCTTCCATAACAGAGAAATAATATTTGGTTGATGTTGGATATTTTATGCAAAGGGGTTAGTTGAAGTCATATTCAGACACTATATATCATATTCCTAATTTTGAGCGAGCAAGTGGCACCATCCGTGGCAGGAAATAAATGTTTAGCAAACGTCACTCCTCTTTACACGGGGTAATTGAAAGAACTTTTGGGATTTAAAAGAATAAATAGATCATCTTACGTGATATGGCGTCGTATATATTTCAAAAGCAGGTGCATATTGTGGTGGCAAGAATGACACTTCATAACTTCATCCGACGACAGCCTTCACGTTCAGACACAGACTTTAGTATGGCTGATAACGATAACATGAATGTCTTTGAAGAACCATCAAAATTTGTAGTTGGGCCTTCAGTACCCGATGATGAGATTGACTCGAATGAATTTGGGGTTCATGAAGCTGAGGGTGTAGCTGAGATGACTGCTTTGAGGGAGACTATCGCAGATGTTATCTATGACAGCTGATCCATCAAGTTTTATTTATTTCGTACACTATAGGTTTATTTTTATCTACATTTTTCTTTTCAGGATCTGACAATTTTTTTTTGCAGCTATAGAAACATGACTTCTAGGATTTCGGGGACAAACACAGTTGTTTTGTGTTACTACGGACTACCTGCTCCGTTATTCACGTCATATCAATCTCACAGTAGTGGGAGACAGTTCTACAATTGCCGCAAGGGGACACCAATAATTTTTTTGGGCAGCTATAGCAACATGATTTCTAGGATTTCGAGACATAGTTGTTTTGTGTTACTGCGGACTACCTGTTTCGTTACTCACGTCACGTCAGCCTCATAGCAGTGGAAGTCAGCTCTACGGTTGCCGCAAGGGTGTTTCTGTTCGTTGAGGTTTCTTCCGATAGGCTGATAGTCCAACTGTTACACTACCAGCAATGATCGAGATGCGATGATTTCCCATGTTGACAATGCAGCTGAAGACAGACGTAGTCAGAGTTTAAAATTGAATATTTTAATATTTCTCATTATAGTTGTAATTGTATTTATTTTTTTTATTTCTTCTGATACTCACGAGAGTGTGAGCATTGTATGTCATCTTTTTGAACTGATCTGTGGTGATTTCAAGCTTCCGTATTATATACTTCTGTTCTCATTTTAGTTTTGTTGCAAACAGTTTCACCAAATAAGGGCATGAAGGTCATTTATTCAGGAACAACTGTCAATAAGCTATTATGAATAAACTGTCTCAAACAGCAAACCAACTTATTATGATAATCTGCAGATTATCAGAATAATCTACTTATCACCAGATTATAAATAATCAACAACTGCCCCAAACAGACCCTTAATTTTTTACGTGAGCTCTATAACACTCATGTTGAGAATAATTGACTCAACTAACACATTTCCAAAAGCTCTTAATGCTGCCTAAACTGAAGCTGACATCTACTACGATAAGATTTAAAAAAATGAATAAATTATCCAAGTATCACATTTGTTTATACAAAAAAATTAAAATAGAGAAGCTCCAAAATAATTACATAATTTATGGTGTTTACTTATTAAGATAAATAGGCTAAAGCTGGCCAAAAAATTGTAGAAAAAAAAGATAGAAATAGGAATTGAAAAGATATATCAATGTAGAAGTATTCGTTGATGATTACGTAGAGTGAGTCAAAAAAGAAAATGATAGGATTAGTAAGTAAAAATTAAGAGGATAAATTGAGAATTAATTATATTAATGGGAAATTAGAAGCAAAATTATCAAAACATGATGGGTAAAAATAGATATAGATGATTCGGAAATTATAACAAATATTAGAAAATATAACATTAGACAGATAAAGGTAGCGTCCAATGAATAGGAAGAAAAGTAAGTTAACTCGAGGTAACACGAACAAGATTGTTCAAAAATATTTGCAAAAAATAGATTTAATACATCATGTAACATTCAAAATGAACCAATAGAATATAAGGATTCATATATCTGAGAGTAAATGGTCTAAAAAAGTTGAATGATGCTTACGATAATAATATATCAGAAGTACAAGCAATCAAGCCTCACATTGCTCTAGCTTTTCAACAATAAGTGAAGAAATTGAGCCCACTTTAGTCCCAATTGATCAATGTGTCCTAATTAATGATACAAAGGTCGGGTTTGGTTGTGTTCTCAAATTGGTTGACAAAAAGAAGTTTGTTTTGTCTCTGGCGGCCTCGTCCATGCTTTGGCAACTAGATTGACTCTCATGGTGACACCCATAATAAATAGTAGATTATATAGCCCTCACCACTCACCTCAACAAATTTCAATTTTTGCTGTGGCGGTATCAAGCTTTAACAAAATGATACTCAAAAAAGTGGATGAGACAATATAAGTTTCTGGAATGGAATCACGCTGTCGCTTCTTGATTAATGGATTCCATCCCTTCTTAAAACACAAAACCTGAATGTGCAAAGCACTCTTTTCAGAACACTCTTAGACCAAGATATCGCTTTGGCAAAAAAAATTAAAGAATCACAGAGATCTGTCGATGTAATGGATTCAGTCAAATATCAGATAATTCAAAGAATAAGTTAGTTTATATGTGCCAGCAATGGGCACTCGACTATTTGTTTATGCACAACAATATATAAAGTCCTTACACCAAAAATATTGTTGTCAATAAGTTTGTGAAAACTCTAAATTTTTTAATTGTTTAAAATCTTGCATTAAGCACTAAAAAAATGAAAGAGAACTAGAAATCATAAATCAGAATGCAAATAGTTAAATGAGGCTAGTAATTCAGTTTAATTTCCATTTAGAAGTAATGGGACGAAACTATAGTGCAAAAATATCAAAAAATTAGTACCTTAGCAGCGATATGAAGAAAATTAGCAAATTTTTCTACTTGTTCCTTTTCATCAAAACCCACTGGAAGTAAAAAAGCACTTGCTAATCCTAAGTCCTAACAAATACAGGAAACCAAGCGTGTTAAGATGGCAATGGCTTTACTTATCCGGCTAGTCACAATTCACCTTGCGGCTTCTTGTCATCGTTTCTCTCCCCTGGCACGTAATCCCCGCTATTGAAAAAATCCGTTATATCTTCCATTGTTTCCTCGCGAATCCCCAACCTAGGGTTCCTCGGAGCCACCCTTCCACTAGACCGCTCACTCGGGTCCTTGAGTACCACTGCCTCTCGTGGGAATCGCTTCGGACTATCCAGCACAACCGGATTTAGCTGTGACAGCTTCATCTCTCGATAGGCCAAGTACTCCTCCTTATCCGGTACGGGGATTTTCTTCCGCGCCTCCAATCGGCTTCCGAATTTCAGCTGGTGCGCCATCTTCCGCTTCTCTTTCTTCGTCAAGTTAATCTCCGCTACAACCTCTTTCCACTTCTCTGGAACCAAGCTGTCGGAATCTCCAGCAGAAGCCGCCTCAGAATTCGAAATCTTCCTCTTGGGCTGCTTGAGCCGGCCGCTGAGGACAGGATTCTCTTCCTCGAAAGCACCCTCTTCGAAAACAATACAGTCGCCGATGGGATGATCATCATCGTCGTCTCTATGTGGTTCTTCCGAATCACCAATCGTTCGTTCTTTGACCGGCTCTTCTTGCTTGGGATGTTGTCGGTGCCGGAGTTGGGAGTATGGAAAGGAGGTGGCGGAGGTGGTGGAAACTTGGGGCAAGGAATGAGAGACTGATAGAATGGAAGTACTGGGAGAGTGAAAGGTTTTGTGCTTGGAAAGGAGGTAGGAGGGAGAGGGGAACAGCAAGGGGCTTCGGAGTGTCGAATAGGGAACCATACGGAGGGAAGAAGCTGGTGGAAGGGAAGCCATCGAAGGAACTTGAAATTCAATAATTTTATTATGTACAAGAAGCAGACCAGAGTGAAGGGAAGACGAGGGGAGATTATTGCTTGCGGACACCGCATGTGCATTTCGATCCTGGCCAGCCATAGATCACGGTGATCTACGGTCAGGATTATTTCTGTTTTTTAAAAATAAAAATAAAAATTTTAGGTGGGGCCCACCGAAATACATCAGGACCGTGATCGGCGTCCGCCCCCAAACTGCGCGCGGATCCGCATGGAATAATTTTTAGAAGACGAGAGTGACTTACCTCATTGTGGCTCTTAATTATATATGCTTACTTTATTATGATAAAAAAGTAGTGCATTAAAGTTGTCAAATAAATATAATCAAAAAATTAAATATAATATTTCAAATTTTAAAAATAATATTTAACCTCTTTTTTTTGTTTGTTGCAAAGATTCGCTGTTAATGACTTTGAGTGAAAATTTTAGATAATTAAAATGTCGTATTTTAAATTTTAATAAATAAACTGTTATATTTAAAATTTGAGATTTAAATATTATATTCAATATTTTCAGTAGTTGTTGAGTGAAACCTCCCACCAATAATTTTTTATCATTTGGCTCGAAGCCATAAAGTGGATCTTAGAAAATTTTTAAGCGAAAAATATTTAAACTTGAATTCAAAGTAAATCAGAGCTTTGATTCAGCACCTTATAGTAAAACTAACTGGCTCGACGCAACAGACCCAATGATATCAAAATTGGTCAAATATGAGTCAAATCAAGCTCGGATCAAGTCATTAAAACGTTTTTGAAAGTTATTCAAATACATTTTGAAGGTCAAACGAATGTCGAATCTGACGAGTTTGTAGTCAATTTGAGCGTCTCGACAAAATGAATCCAATGAGCCCAATATCGCTCAATTCTGACGCAGTCAAGGCTCTCAAATGTCCATCAAACGCTGTTCGATTGAGGGAACCACTTTGGACCGTCCGATCAGAGTGCTTCGTAATTTTTCATTAATTGCACATGAAGCTTTGTAAATAAAACCTCACATCTCTCATGAGAAATAGATGAAAACTTAAGTCTTGAGGAAGAACTTAAGCTTTGAGAAAGAGCTGAAGTCTAACATCACTCATGTCACTATCGACTATCGCCGACCACTATCGACCCTGACTTGTCGGCTGCCACCGATCACCATCGATCGCCTCCCATTCCTTGCAACAAGTTCATTTACAGTCGACGTTGTAATTCATAAAACTTTGTAACCCTTTCTCACATGTGCTACGAAGGGTCTCTATAATCATCAAAATAAAGTCATTTTTTACAATTTGGTCAAGTCCTGTGGTTTTTTCACTTTATATTTTTTTCACATAAAAATTTATGGTTTCATTACTTATTGTTTTATTTTATCTTAGCCTTTGTTGAATTCTCGTGCAACATTAGGACGATAATCCATTACTCCACAGCCACGAATTTTCTAGCACACATCAGTTTGGCGTCGTCTATCTGAAGAGAGTGTTCCCAACACTAAAATACTTGCAAGAATTGTTGCATGGTCACTAGGTGAAACACTCACAATAAGTGAGCATCCCACTCTAACACCATCATTCCAGAAAGCAATCACGAAGCCAAGGGCAACAGGCCTCTGCATCCTCCTAATCCGTAGGGCATTACCCTACTGACGAAGGTGGCTTGGGTCATGCTCTTGAAGACCAAGAACGTGGGATGGATGAGTCTCAACACAGGATCCTTCATCTTCTACGCAGGGAGTGAAAACCACAACCCAATGAAACTTACTCTCCATCAATTTGGCATTCAACAGGAAATACCCCGCTCATTGGTTTCTCTCCTAATGATTAAACCATTCCTCTACTGAAACGAAACGTTAATTTTCTCGACACTACAAGTTTCACTCATCATTCTCATGCAGCTAACCCGACACCACCCCACCTTATTTTCACTTATGTTGATATCATCCTGGATGAGCTACGATGTCTGGTTCGGGAAGTGTTATCTCTAGATAAAAGTGATCACTTTCTTGCTTGCTGCAACTTCCAAGAATCCTCTCATTTGGCTGATGTGGTTCTCCAACACCCTATCCCAATGGGCTTCAAACTCTTGAACATGTTGCCTACAAAGGGGTAACTAACCCATGTAAGCATGTCGATCATTATAAAACCATCATGAACTGTGCTTCTGATGCACTTCTCTGGAAAGCATTCCTTGCGACTCTCAATAATCAAGTTTGCACATGGTTGTACACCCTCACGGGGGACACCATCAATGCCTTCACTAAGCTTATCAGACTATTCACACGGCAGTTCATAGCAAATAAAAGAATCATCAAAGATTCATCCTTCTTATCGGGAGTTTGTCAAAATGAAGAGGAATCCCTTAAGGAATATTGTTGCAGGTTCTCCACAGAAGCCGGCCAAATTCTAATATTGGATCTAAAGTTACAAAGAGGACTCTTTCTGGAAGGGCTCCATCCAAAACTTTTCTACTTATCACTGATGCAAGAGATAATTCACTCTTACACTGATCTTGTCCATCACATCGAAGCTCAAATCTCTGCAGATGAGGCCATTAGTGCACATAAACAACAATTCGAGTGATGGGGGGGGGGGGGGGGGGGGCGGGGGCCGTGAGAC